>NC_045434.1:84339428-84448797 GCF_002776525.5 Piliocolobus tephrosceles
TGCCCAGGCTGGAGTGCAGTGGCGCAATCTCGGCTCACTGCAAGCTCCCTCTCCTGGGTTCACATCATTCTCCTGCCTCAGCCTCCCAAGTAGCTGGGACTACAGGCGCCCGCCCCCAAGCCCAGCTAATTTTGGTTTTGTATTTTTAGAAGAGATGGGGTTTCACCGTGTTAGCCAGGATGGTCTTGATCTCCTGACCTTGTGATCCGCCTGCTTCGACCTCCCAAAGTGCTGGGATTACAGGTGTGAACCACTTCACCCGGCCAGAGACCTTACCTCTTAAAACAAACAAATAGTTGGGAGGCCGAAGCGGGCAGATCACCTGAGGTCGAGAGATCGAGACCAGACTGACCAACATGGGCAAACCCCACCTCTACTGAAAATACAAAATTAGCTGAGTGTGGTGGCACATGCCTCTAATCCCAACTACTCAGGAGACTGAGGCAGGTGAATCACTTGAAACCGGGAGGCAGAGGTTGTGGTGAGCTGAGATCACGCCACTGCACTCCAGCCTGGGCAGCAAGAGCAAAACTCCGTCTAAAAATAAATAAATAAAAATAAATAAAAAATTTAAAAAATAAAATAAAATAAAAACTCCTGGAATTGATATGCAATTATAACAAGGTTGCAGGGTACAAGGTTAATACACAAAAGTAAATCTTTTTCCTCTATACCTGCAAATAAATGGAATTTGAAAATAAAAACACAATACCATTTACATTAGCACCCCAAAAATGCAACAATTAAGTATAAATCTAATGAAACATATATGAGATCTATATGAAGAAAACTACAAAACTCTGTTGAAAGAAATCAAAGAATTAAATAAATGGAGAGACAGTCCGCATTAATGGAGAGGAAGACTCAGTGTTGTCATGATGTCAGTTTTTCCTAACTTTATCTATAAATTCAATGCAATACTAATTTGTCATTGACAAAGTAGCAAAGGCAATGCAGTGGGAAAAAAGATAATCTTTTCAACAAGTGGTGCTGGAGTAACTGGACATCAACATGCAAAAAAAATGTATCTAGACAAAGACCTCACACCCTACACAAAAATTAACTCAAAATGGATCATGAATCTAAATATAAAACACAAAAATTTAAATTTCTAGAAGATAACATATGAGAAAATCTGAAGACTTTGGGATTGGAAATGACTTTTTAGATAAAACATCGAAGGCATAATCCATGAAAGAAAGAACCTATAAACTGGACCTCACTAATATTAAAAATTTTGAAACATACTGTCAAGGGAAGGAAAAGCTAAGCCACACATGGGGAGAAAATATTTGCAAAATCAGTATCTGATAAAAGGCTGTAATCCAAAAGATAAAAATAACTCTTAAAAAGCAACAGCAAGAAAACAAACAACCCAGTTTAAAACTGGGCCAAAGATCTTAACAAACACCCCACAAAAGAAGATACAGAGACAGCAAATAAGCACACGAAAATCTCAGCATCATACCTCATCAGGAAATGCAAATTAAAACAAGACACCACTGCACATCTATTAGAATGGTCAGAACTCAGAACACTAACAACGCCAAATACTGATGAGGATATGGAGCAGCAGAAACACTCACTCTTTGCTGATATGAGTGCAAAATGGTTCAGACACTTTGGAAGACAGTTTTGCAGTTTCTTACAAAACTCAACATACTTGGCTGGGCGTGGTGGCTCATGCCTGTAATCCCAGCACTTTGGGAGGCCGAGGTAGGCAGATCATGAGGTCAGGAGTTCAAGACCAGCCTGGCCCATATGGTGAAACTCCGTCTCCACTAAAAATATGAAAATTAGCCAGGCATGGTGGCGCACTCCTGTAGTCCCAGCTATTTAAGAGACTGAGGCAGAGAATCGCTTGAACCCAGGAGGTGGAGGTTGCAGTGACCTGAGATCATACCACTGCACTCCAGCCTGGGTGACAAAGCCAGACTCCATCTCAAAAAACAAAACAAAACAAAACAAAAAATCTCAACATACTCTTAACATACAATCCAGAATTCACACTCCTTGGTATTTACCCTAGTGAGTTTTAAAAAAAATTGTGTCTACACAAAACCTGCACACAGGGGTTGATTTATTCATAGTTGCCAAAATTCAGAAGCAACTAAGATGTACTTCAGTAGGTGAATGGATAAATAAACTGGTACATCTAGACAATGGGACGTTATTCAGCACTAGAAGGAAATGAGCTAACAAACCATGAAAAGACATGGAGGAAAGTTAAGTGCATGTAAATAAGTGAAAGAAGCCAATCTGAGAAGATCTATGCTGTCTAATTCCAACTATGTGACATTTTGGAAAAGGCAAAATTATGGAGACAGTAAAAAGATCATTGGTGGCTAGGGGTTGGTGGGGAGGGAGGGGTAAGTAAATAGAAAACGGAGGATTTTTAGGGCAGTGGAATACTTTACATAACACTATAATGGCAGATACATGTCATTGTATCTTTGTCCAATCCCATAGAATGTAGGACACTGAGAGTGAACCCTAAAGTAAAAGCAGGACTTTGGGTGAGAATGATGTGTCAGTGTAGGTTGATCAGTTGTAACAAATTCACCATTACAATGGAAGGTGTGGAAATGCACTGGGAGAAGCTATGCATGTGTAGGGGCAGGTTTATATGGGAAATCTCTGTACCTTCCACTCAATTTTGCTGTGCTAAAACTGCTCTAAAAAATAAAGTTTATTTTTTAAAACATAAAAGGCATACACTGAGAGAAAATATTTTCAAATCACATATCAAACAAAGGACATATATCCATTTTCTAAAAAACCAAAAACAAAAAACACCTTTCTAAACTCTACAGTTAGAAAAAAATCAAATTAGAAAATAGTGGTCAGGCATAGTGGC
This sequence comes from Piliocolobus tephrosceles, assembly GCF_002776525.5. Taxonomy (NCBI): domain Eukaryota; kingdom Metazoa; phylum Chordata; class Mammalia; order Primates; family Cercopithecidae; genus Piliocolobus; species Piliocolobus tephrosceles. Next base: position 84,342,286 of record NC_045434.1, read on the forward strand.
TCTTGCCCATAATCTCAGCACTTTGGGAGGCCAAGGTGGGAGGCTTATTTGAGCCCAGGAGTTTGAGAGTAGCCTAAATAATACAGTGAGACCTCGTCTCCACAAAAAATTAAAAGATCAGCTGAACGTGATGACACATGCCTGTGGTCCCAGCTACTTGGGAGGCTGAGGTAGGAGGATCGCTTGAACCTGGGAAGCACAGGTTGCACTGAGCTGAGATTGTGCCACTGCACTCCAGCCTGGGAGCCTGGGTGACAGGGAGAGACCCTATCTCAAACAACAACAACAACAACAACAAATATATATATATATATATATATACACACATACATACATACATACATACATATATATATATACATATAGCAAAAGACTTGGATATGTCACTAAAGAAGGTATATGAATAGCAAAAAAAGCATATGAGAAGATGTTTGACATCATTAGTCATTAGAAAATTGCAAATTAAAAGCACAATCTCCTATCCATCTTGTAGAAGAGCTAAAATACAAAACAATGATAATATGAATGTTGGTGAGATTGTGGAGAAACTGGATCTCTCATACATTGTTGATGGGAATATAAAATGGTACAACTACTTTGGAAAATAGTTTGGGAATTTTTTATAAACATATACCTTAAAACCTTGATACCAGGCCAGGTGTGATGGTCACGCCTGTAATCCCAGCACTTTGGGAGGCTGAGGCAGGCAGATCACCTGAGGCCAGGAGTTTGAGACCAGGCTGGCCAACAAGGCAAAACCCTATCTCTACTAAAAACACAAAAATTTGCTGGGTGTGATGGTGTGTGCCTGTAATCCCAGTTACTCGGGAGGCTGAGGCACAAGAATCGCCTGCACCTGGGAGGTGGAAGGTTGCAGTGAGCAAGGCTGTGCCACTGCAGTCCAGCCTGGGCGACGGATTGAGACCCTGTCCCAAAAAAGAAAAACAAAAACAAAAAACCTTGATACCACTCTTGAGTATTTACCCTAAAATAAATGAAAATTTATGTTCCCTCAAAAACCTGTATATGAATGTTTACAGCAGTTCTATTTGTAATCATCAAACACTGGATAGTCCATTCTCACACTGCTATAAAGAACTACCTGAGACTGGGTAATTTATCAAGAAAAGAGGTTTAATTGGCTCACAGTTCTGTTTAGGTAGCATGGCTTCAGAGGCTTCAAGAAACTTTCTATCATGATGGAAGGCAAAGGGGAAGCAAGCACGTCCTATGTGGCTGGAGCAGGAGGAAGAGACGGAAGGAGGAGGTGCCACACACTTTTAAACAACCAGATCTTGTGAGAACTCATTTACTATCTCGAGAACAGCAAGGGGTAAATCTGCCCCATGATCCAATCACTACCTACTAGGCCCCTTCTCCAACACTGGATTACTTTCGACGTGAAATTTGGGCAGGGACACAAATCCAAACCATATCACAACCTAAACGTCCTTCACTGGGGGAAGGGATGTACTAACTGTGGTACATCCATACCAAGGAGTACTGCTCGGTAAGAAAAGAGAAAGAATAATTGAAAGGCACTCCAACAGGAATGCATCTCAAATGCATCATGATAAGTGAAAGAACCAGAAAGACTCATATCATTAGATTCTGTTTATATAACATTCTGGAAAAGGAAGCACTATAGCGATAGAAAATAAATCAGTGGGCCAGGTGCAGCAGTGCATGCCTGCACTTTGGGAGGCCGAGGCAGGTGGATCACTTGAGGCCAGGAGTTTGAGACCAGCCTGGCCAACATGGCAAAACCCCGTCTGTACTAAGAATACAAAAATTAGCCGGGTGTGGTGGCAGGCGACTGTAATCCAGCTACTCAGAAGGCTGAGACAGGAGAATCACTTGAACCCGGGAGGCAGAGGTTGCAGTGAGCTGAGATCACGCCACTGCACTCCAACCTGGGTGACAGAGCAAGACACTGTTTCGAAAACAAAACAAAACAAAACAAAACAAATTACCATATTCATGTAACCTATGTTATTTCTACACTGGGCAGCATTGGTACAGACTACGAAGCGCATTTTCTTCGTTAGTCCTGATATAAATGGAGATGAGACAGAAGTTATTTCCTCCATTTTATTCAGGACTTAATCTAGATGTATTTAGTCAAAGGCAAGTGCCTGTAAGCAGAACCTTTACCTTTGAACAACCTATTTTGTGAGTGTTAAGTTGCAGTTTAAAACAGGGTGAAAAGCCTTGAAAATGTGAACCACTGTGGGCTACAAAGAATGCCAGATTTGATTGGTCCCATAAAAGTGATTTATTATACATAAGCATATGTGCATATGATCCATAAGTATTGTCAGCCTATTGAAAACATATTTTAAACATATGAAAATTAGCAGAAATAAAAATGAATAGCTAGTAAGGGAAATAACATACTAGATTTGTGACTTTATGGAAATAAATAAAAAGAGAAATTACTTAAATCCATCCTTTGTAAATAAAAAGTTAAAAAGAAAAGTCAGCTCTAATTTACCCTATGTTTGCACTTCTAGAGTCAAAAGCATTTTATTTTTTGTTTTGTCTTGGAATTGGTTCCCTTATATAACGCATGTCAAAATAGCTGGAAAAATATTATTAACTACTGCCAGCTGAAATTCTTGTCCCACAAAGACAACTCCCTCCTGGCTCCTAATTTTCTTTTCATATGTTGGGCACTGTGAGCTAAAGGTTGGCGCACAGGCAGGAAGGCAGTGTGGCTCTACAGGACAGAGAATTCTAGGATTGGGCCTTCTAACTTTGCAGCTATCATTAATTTACTAAGTCCTCCTGCCAGAGCCCCTAAAAGACTGACTGTGGTCTCACACAGGGTGTGGTCAGCAGGAATTTTGCCTTAGGCTAGGTTCCCACAGGAGCTCAATCTTGCTAAAGTGTAATTTGGGTGCTAAAGGAAGAAGGAAACGTAAATCAAAATACTTTCCACAACACTAACACCTTTGCTTTTGTTACCTCATCCACAAAAGCAGGATGGCATTATATACATTCAAGAGCCTACCTTGAGAAGGTTTTAAACAAATATGCAGACACATTCTTTCCTACTTCCACCAAATGTGCCATTTTACAATACAACTCCTCAATTTCCCAGTAAGTTATCTACGATGAAGTTCATAAACATGATCAGAAAGTTTCTTTCATAGGCTGGGTGTGGTGGCTCACACCTGTAATCCCAGAACTTTGAGAGGCTGAGATGGGAGGATTGCTTGAGCCCAGGAGTTTAAGATCAGCCTGGGCAACATAGGGAGACCCCGTCTTTATTTAAAAAATAATAATAATACCATTTCTTTGATAGGAGACCCTCTTAGGAAGGAATATTCAAAATGGCTAACATAGTTTTGTCACCTGGGTACTCTGAAAAATTGTTTAAATTGAGTTCCTTAAATAACTAATACTAAATTATACAAAAGGGCATTTGTGAAACAATTATGGGAATAAGTGAAATAATTCTAAAAATCCTTTAGTCTGTAGGGTGCTAAGTAAATCTTGAGATTTTGACAACCCCCTCCCTATTTCTCAGATACTGTCCTTTCTTGCTCGTACTAGATTCCTTTTTTTTTTGAAACAGGGTCTCACTCTGTAACCCAGGCTGGAATGCAGTAGCGCTGTCACAGCTCACTGCAGCCTCAACCTTCAGGGCTCAACCTCAGCCTCCCAAGCAGCAGGGATTACAGGCACACACCATAATGCCCGGTTAACTTTTTAAAAAAACTTTCTGGAGACTGGGTTTCGTTATGCTTCCCAGGCTGATCTAGAAATCCTGGCCTCAAGTGACCCACCCACCTTGGCCTTCCAAAGTGCTGGGATTATAGGTGTGAGCCACTGCTCCCAGCCCATTTTTCCACCTTTAATCAATCAATTGATTAATATTTATAGAACATTTACAATATAACTGGCAGTGGAATCAGCAACAGGGAGGATCCAGAAGATGTGGAATGCATGGTCCTTACATTCAAGAAGTTTATAATCTGTTTAGGAAAATCTAAGAAATAGCAGCAAACACCATACACCTAGGCATTATACATTTATACCCCTGTGCTTTACCAACAGAGTCAGATTCTGAGCAAGAAAGATGGGTGGAGATCAGAGTGCTTAGGAAAATCTTTAGAATCTCACCTTTCTCTTGAGGACGAAAGTGGGGAAAGAGGACTGTAAAGCATGGAATCTTGAAGGCTGGAGCCTGGAGGACAACAATGTCATTTCTCACTAAGCAGGCCATCTAGAATTATGTAACCAAGTTGAATGGGACAAGACAAGTGAATTTATCAAAATGGGGTGCCTAAAACCATGCTGTACAATATGGCAGCTGTTAGTCATATGTGGCTATTTAAATATAAATTAATTAAAGTTCAATAAAATTAAAATTTTACTTCTTCAGTCTCACTAGGTGCATGTAAGTGGCCAATCGCCATATGTGGCTAGTGGTACCATACTGGATAGTGCAGATATAAAACGTCTCCATCATTACAGAAAGTTCTCTTGGACAATGGAGTTCTAGAACCACAGAAGTGTTGAGCAAGAAGCAGAAAGGCATGGCTCAAAAGAATTCCCCAAGCCAAATGGCATGCTGGGGTGTCTGGCTTATATGTGATTTCCATGACCACAAGTTGTGTAAAATGAGAAACGGGTCTAATTAATTTAACAAATATACATTGAGCACCTGTTAATACAAGAAGGCTAGGTGATATGAGAGACATAAAAGTAAAGCAGGTTCGAGCCTCAAATAACTGGACATGAAGAGAGGAAATAAAGGCCTGTATATGAATAACAATAGTGCAAAATAAAAAGTGATAAGCAACCCCATCTCTACTAAAAATACAAAATTCGCTGGGCATGGTAGCACATGCCTGTAATCCCAGCTATTCAGGAGACTGAGGCAGGAGAATCGCTTGAACCCGGGAAGCAGAGGTTGCAGGGAGCTGAGATCGCGCCATTGCACTTCGCGTGGGCAAAAACACCGAAACTCCGTCTCAAAAATAAACAAACTAACAAATAAATAAAGTGATAAGCATCCGAGGGGCTGCAATTAAATCATGCAGCTGTTGAAAGAAAGGACAGATTACTTCTGTTTGAAGGTTTCAAGACGACTTCTTAGGTGGGCATTATTTGAATTAAACCTTGAAGAAAGCAGTGGGTTGTGGTGGAAAAAATCCCAGGGGACCAGGAGTCCAGAGATTATCTCTAGGCTCAGTTAGTCCTAATTAACTGTGTGATCTTAGATAAGTCAGGCTCCAGGCCTCACTCTCTTTATTAATTGGGTAACAGAAGCAAAGAAGTACTAAATTTCTAGGCAGGGAGACCAATAAAAGCAAAAGCACAGGAATAGATAGATACGTGTAGAGGAAATCAAATAGTCTACTTAATAATGAAGTGTAGCCATAGTACAACTATCTCATAACTTGTACCTGGGCACTATGTAATTCTTGAACAACCCAAAAAATGTGTATATAAAAATGAAAAGTCATCATCACAAAAAACAAAAGCTAGATTTTGTTAATGTCTTGATAGTTTAGATCAGATATGAGAAGCAAAGCAGATAGAATGGAAGTGATTGTATTTGCATTTAAATATGGTTAAATATGTATTTGCATTTAAGTGGAGCTGGAGAATAACTACTATTTTGGTTCCCTTTGGGAAAAGGCTGTCATTCATGAAATTATGAGCAAGTGCCACACTTCAGGAAACAATAAATAAAATTACAGGACATCTCTGAGGAGGAAGAAAAGCAAGTTAGAATTTGAATCTGAGAAATCACTATCAACCAGGTGGTTAAAAGGATAAAGCTGACATGAAAAGAGTGAAGCCAAGAACATGGGAGTTAAAATGAAATGTAGATCATATGTGGAATGTGGAGTCCCTTAAAGCAGACAGAAAAATAGTGCATAAGTAAAATACCAGCTCAGCAGGTTTGTCAATCTTTATCTCTGGAGCGAACATGAATACACATAGAGAAATATTTGCATTTTGCAGCTGTACCAAAGCATATGTCAGTAGATCCATTATCATTTTCTTGTGTATATGTTTTCATATCCACATAGAAACATTTGAGTAGGTAAAAATATATGCTCTGTGTGTTCAAATATACTAAAATATTTACTTAATGGTTAGAATTAAAAGTTCCTAGTAATTGTTTTTCTAACCCCACAGCTTCCTACTAGCTAAAGGCACATTTCTCAGTTCTTCCTTTTTTTTCTCTAAAATCCTGAAAATAAGATCCAATATAGCCGGGTGCAGTGACTCATGCCTGTAATCCCAGCACTTTGGGAGGGTGAGGCGGACAGATCACCTGAGGTCAGGAGTTTGAGACTAGCCTGGCCAACATGGTGAAACTCCATTTCTACTAAAACTACAAAAATTAGCCGGGTGTGGTGGCGGGTGCCTGTAATCCCAGCTATATGGGAGGCTGAGGCAGGAGAATCGCTTGAACCCGGGAGGCAGAGGTTGCAGTTAGCCGAGAACACGCCACTGCATTCCAGCCTGTGTGACAGAGTCAGACTCTGTCTCAAAACAAAAACAACAACAACAAAAATCCAATATAGCTAAGGGAAGACACATAGCTATTATAAATAGAGATATGTGATCACCTACCCATCCAAGTTTTTAAAATAGTCTCAAGTACTATTCCCTCCAATATATGTAGAATTTGCTTTAAAAATAAATATGGGTTAGGCATGATGGCTTACATCCATAATCCCAGAACTTTGAGAGGCTGAAGTGGAAGGACAGCTTGAGGTCAGGAGTTCAAGACCAGCCGGGGCAACATAGTAAGACCTGTCCCCCACCCTATCTTTCCAAAAACACTTTTAAAAAATTGACCAGGCATGCTGGTACATGCCTGTAATTTCAACTTTGGGAGACTAAGGCAAGTAGATTGCTTGAGCCCGGGAGTTCAAGGTTTCAGTGAGTTATCATGGCACCACTGCACCCAGCCTGGGTAACAGAATGAGACTCCATCTCAAAAAATAATAAATAAGTAAATAAGTATTCTTTTTTATACTGCAATGATCTGTGATTTTGTAAATGTGTGGGTGCGATTGTATCTCTTTATGATTTCTAATATAGTTTATTTGTGCTCTGTTGTTTATCAGTCTTATTAAAGATTGGGTAATCAAACTGGATTTTTTTCTTAAAACTAACTTTCATTTGTATTTATTGACTCTATTTTATGACTTTGGTTCCTTTTTTTTTTTTGAGAGGGAGTCTTGCTCTGTAGCCCGGGCTGGAGTGCAGTGGCCGGATCTCAGCTCACTGCAAGCTCCGCCTCCCGGGTTTACGCCATTCTCCTGCCTCAGCCTCCGGAGTAGCTGGGACTACAGGCGCCCGCCACCTCCCCGGCTAGTTTTTTGCATTTTTAGTAGAGATGGGGTTTCACCGTGTTAGCCAGGATGGTCTCGATCTCCTGACCTCGTGATCCGCCCGTCTCGGCCTCCCAACGTGCTGGGATTACAGGCTTGAGCCACCGCGCCCGGCCGACTTTGGTTTCTATTGCAGCCTTTTCTGCCCTTATTTTTACTGATGCCTTCTGTTATGCGTCAAATTGTGCCCCCTGCCCAAAGACATGTTGAAGTTTCAATCTCCTGTACTTCAGAAAGTGACTTTATTTGGCAACAGGGTCACTGCAGATGCAATTAGCTAAGTTCGGATGAGGTCATAGTGGAGTAGGGTGGGCCTCTAATGCAACAAGACTGGTGCCCTTAAAAGAAGAGAGAAACATGGACACAGACATAGACACAGAGGAAGATGATGTGAAGACACACAAGGAAAACACCATGTAAAGACAGGCTTGGAGTGTTGTACCTACAAGCCAAGGAACATCTGAAGCTGACAGAAGCTGTAAGAGAGGCATGGAGTAATTCCTTTCCTAGCACCTTCAGAGGGAGCATGGCCCTGCCTATACTGATAATGATGGTTCAACTTACAATTTTTCAACTATACAATGCTTTAAAAGCAATTCAGTAGAAACTATACTTCAAGTAACCATGCAGCCATTCCATTTTTCACTTTCAGTACAGTATTCAATGAATTACATGAGATATTGAAAAATAGGCTTTGTATTCGATGATTTTGTCCAATGGTAGGCTAATGTATGTGTTCTGAGCACATTTAATTTAGGCTAGGCTAAGCTGTGATGTTTGGTAAGTTAGGTGTATTCAGTGCATTTTTTTTTTCTTTTTTTTTGAGATGGTGTTTCACTCTCGGCTCACTGCAACCTCTGCCTCCCGGGGTCATGCAATTCTCCTGCCTCAACCTCCCAAGTAGCTGGGACCACAGGTGTGCACCACCACACTCAGCTGATTTTTGTATTTTTAGTAGAGATGGAGTTTCAATATGTTGACCAGGCTGGTCTCTGATCTTGAACTCCTGACCTCAGGTGATCTGCCCACCTCGTCCTCCCAAAGTGTTGGGATTATAGGTGTTAGCCACCACGCCCGGCCTGATTTGGGGTTTTAAAAAATTCATTCTCACTTTGGGAGGCCAAGGCAGGTGAATCACTTGAGGTCAGGAGTTTGAGACCAGCCTGACCAACATAGTGAAACCCTATCTGTACTAAAAACACAAAAATTAGCCGGGCGTGGTGGGCTGTGCCTGTAATCCCAGCTACTTGGGAGGCTGAGGCAGAAGAATTGCTTGATCCTGGTGGGCTGGAGTTTGCAGTGAGCCTAGATCATACCATTGTACTCCAACCTGTGTGACAGCATGAGACTGGAAAAAAAAAATCATTCTGATAATCTCTTTTTGAAAGTCAATGTTTAATATGTTTATGGTTGCTGAGGCTAATGATAATGTTTCAACTTATTTTTAACTTTCTTATTTTTTCATCTTATGTTTATCATTCTTTGCTTATTTTTTCCCTTTTCCTTCCTTCTCTTGTGTTGAAAACATTTTCTATACTCCTTTTCTCTTCTGCTGTTACTTTAGGAGCCAGACATGGTATCGTACTTATTTTAGTAGTTGCCCTTATAGTGTTGACTTGCATATTTAATAATTCCATATTCTAAGAACATCTAAATTATTAAATATTCCTCTTCTTTTTCCTGATATAATATTGATCTTAGCATATATTAACTTCCCTTCGAATATTCTTCATCCTATTTTCCCATCCTTTACCCTCTTTAGCGTTTTAAAAATTATTGTCTAGAATTTTAGTTCATCTTTTTAATAAATGAAAAAAATGTTGAATTTTTATAGGGAAATTAAATTTACTAATCTAGTTTATCAATTTCTGTGTTAGTCATTTTCATCAACCTTTGTTCCTTTTTCTTTTTGCTGAGATGCCTTCCTGTTAGTTATGAGGGTCTCTGAGTGGAAACACTTTAATCATTATATTTTTGAAAATGTCTTTAAATGTCCCTCACTGTTGAATAAATTTTTTTAATGTACAGTTTTAGGTTCTAACTTACTTGCCCTTAGCTGTAAAGACATTACTTAATTGTCTGCTGGCTAAGATGTGTGAATTTCTGTTATGCTGTACTTGCACTTAGTATTTTTTTTTTTTGACAGGGTCTCACTCTGATGCTGAAAGCTGGAGTGTAGTGGTGCCATCATAGCCCACTGCAGCCTCAACCTCCTGGGCTCAAGCCATCCTCTAGCCTCAGCTTTCTGAGCTGAAACTGTAGACATGTGCCACAACACCCAGCTAACTTTTTTTATTTTTTGTAGAGATAGGGTCTCACTATGTTGCCCAGGCTATTCTTAAATTCCTGGCCTCAAGCAATGCTCCTGCCTCAGTCTCCCAAATCACTGGGATTATAGTCATGAGCCACTGCGCTCAGCTTAGCACTTTCTTTAACTGTGGAAAATTTTTAGCTATTTTCTCCCTAAATATTACTTATCCATCATGCCTTTTATTCTCATCTTCTGAAACTCCTAGTGGACATTTGTCAAAGCCTATCAGCTGATCCTCCTTCTCTCTTAATTGCTGTCTCACATTTTTTATCTCTTTGTCTCTCTGTCCTGTTTCTTAGGCAAAAATCCTCAGTATCATCTTCAATCCAGTAATTTTCTCTTTAACTATTGCCAGTCTACAGCTTATCTCATCTATTGTATTTTTGTTTTAATGAGTGTATTTTTCATTTCCAAGATTTCTAGTTGTTCTTTGCACTATACCCCCATTTCTGATTTCATTTACGTTGGCACTTTTTGTGTAATGTCTTGCTTTTTTTTTTTTTTTTTAAAATAGAAGTTATTCCTGCATATCTCTTTGCATATTGTAAGCATATTTAAACCTTTTTTCACATTGTTCTAGAAAATTAATTTCAACAGGAGAACATTTATGTCTTCTTTTTTGTTTTTGGCTTTCTAAGCATTGGATTTTGGTTGAGGAGCTCATTTTGACTCTGCTTGTATTCTCTGTCTCTCTCTTTCTCTTTTTTCCTCTACTCCCACTGTGCTTTCTCCTCCCTGTCCAGTGGCTTTGTGAATCCCTTCATTTTGTACTTGGCTTCCTGGGGCCCCAGTTCAGACCCAGATTTACTAATGGTTATTCCAAGACCCAGCCCACAGTCATATTGAGGACAGCACAGATTTAGGCACCAAACAGACTGCCTCTTTTCCTAGTCACAAGGTTATAGCTGTGTCCTCCCTCTTGCATAAGTCCACAGTTTGCTAAAAGCTGTAGCTCCATGCAGAAACAGCTTCCATTTCTGCTTCCTTTCTGGAGTAGGAGAAGCCTGACTTCCCTCTGGCCTCAAGTAGTGAGTCTGGCTTTCAGCCTCCCATCTTGGCATGGAACTTTTTTATTTTAATTTACTTGGGAAGAGCCAAACTATAGCTAATATTGCCTGATTCCAGATCCGTAGCCCCATAAGCAAGTGGCTTCTGCTCAGCTCACAGCTTTGTATTTCTGTTCCAAATCTGGGTCACCGATGTGTTTACTCAATTTTTAAGCTTGATAAACTTTATCATTGCTAAGTGTTCAGAGTAAAGATGTGTCAAAGAACAAACTTTTGGAGCTGTATAGACTAGGTTTGCATGCTGACTTCTTCAGTAAATTGAAGACTTTGCAAGAAATTCAGATCAATCTGTAGTTCACCTTTGGATGACAGGAGGATTTAGACTGTGGCTATATGCCACAACTAAAATAATGTCAAAAGCACAATTATTTTAATGATTTTATCTTAACACCTATTACCTAGTGATTAATTAGCTTGATTATTAAATGATCTAATTCAGTTGTCATAGTATTGAAAATATAAAACTTTCCACCTTTCAATTAATATTTTTTGGGGGGACATAGTCTCACTCTGTTGCCCAGGCGTCAGGGCAGAGGCGCAATCTTGAGTTTAAGTGATTCTCCTGCCTCAGCCTCTCGAGTAGCTGAGATTACAGGCGTGCGCCACCACGCCCAACTAATTTTTGTATTTTCAGTAAAGACGAGGTTTTGCCATGTTGGCAAGGCTGGTCTCGAACTCCTGGCCTCAAGTGATCCGCCTGCCTCAGCCTCCCAAAGTGCTGAGATTACAGGCATGAGCCACTGTGCCCAGCCACAGTTAATTTTTTTATCTACATTTTTTTAAATAAAATAGTAAACATTTTTCAAAAATAAAAAAGATGTGGAAAATGTCATCTCTTAACCCCTGGATTCTGGAATTTTCTAATGATTATTTTTACCAAGTAAACAAGCCCAGGAGTAAATGAAATGTGGTTTGCTGCTTGTGCTTCCTGGAATTACAGCATCTCAGAGTTGGAAGGAATTCTTCATATGACCACATTGATTTTTTTTTTTCCTGTTGGTCTGCATCAAATTTGTGAAGATTAGTGACTAAAAGGCAAAGCCTTTAGAGAGTCCTGTGGCAAAGGTAGAAGCCCACTTCAAAGGAAGTTCAGACACCCAGCTGGTTCCTCTGAGGATAATTTATTTTCATGAAAACTTTCTGATAAGAGAAGAGAGCAGAGAAGGCCATTTCTCTCTTCAGCTTATTACAAATTGAGTCATATTGTCAGTGGCATGCTGGTACATGTTTACAACCACCTCTCCAAAAACAAAACAAAACAAAAACCATAGAAGTGGCTGCTAGCTTCCATAGAGGAAATACTTCAACCATGGCTACCAATGTGTCATCATAAACACATAATTGGGAAAAGATGCCTGCATAGATTCTCTGCACTGATGGGAGTCAGTTTTAGCACACTACTGCAACAATACCAAATACAGTAGACACATTCCCAACCTCACCTTAACCTCTCAGAAGCATTAGGCACAGTTGCTTGCATCTTTATTGAAACACTCTCCCCTTGGTCTTTTTGTCACCATGCTGTCCTTTCCTTTCTCCTATGTCCAGGCTAATCTAAGTCTCACAGCTAACCCTATCTCCTCTCCTCTGTCTCCATGTATTAGAGACCACTCGGCACTCCTTCCGGAGCCTGTTTCTTTCTCCTCTCTACACTTGCCCCCAAGTAATCTCATTCAGTCCTGTCCTGTAGTTTTATTTTTATTTCATTTTATGTTATTTTATTTTTTGAGACAGAGTCATGCTCTGTCGCCCAGGCTGGAGTGCAGTGGTGTGATCTTGGCTCACTGCAACCTCCACCTCCTGGGTCGAAGTGATTCCCCTGCCTCAGCCTCCCGAGTAGCTGGGATTACAGGCGTGACCCACCATGCCCAGGTAATTTTTGTATTTTTAGTAGAGACGGAGTTTTTCCCTGTCGGCTAGGCTGGTCTTGAACTTCTGATAGCAAGTAATCTGCCCATCTCAGCCTCCCAAAGTGTTGGGATTACAGGAGTGAGCCATTGCGCCCAGACCAGTCCTGTGGCTTTAAATATCACCAAAATGCTGTTAATGCCCACATTTCAATCTCCAGTCCAGACCTTTGTTTTCTGACCTCCAGGCCTGTATAGCCAACTGCCTACTCACATATCTCAGAGGCAACTCAAATTTAACTTGTCCAAACCCGAACTCTTGATCTTCCTCCTCCCATCTTCCTTATCTAAGTATATGTTACTACCATCTGTTCATTTGCTAAAGCCACAAACCTAGGAGTCATCTTTTCAAATGCCCTCTCCTTTGCTTATAACAGGTAGCCCATTACCAAATACTACTGATTCCACTTTCAAAATATTTCTCAAGTCTTTTCCTATTTCTCCATCTCCAAGTCCTTATTCTCTCTCAGATGGACTACTGCAACTCAATTGCTACACACCATCCCATCCTCTTTTCCTGCCCCTCCCTCTTATACTCACTATGGTGGCCAGAGAGATCTTTGTAACATAGTTTAAGCCTGATAAGAATCCTTATATGGTTAGTGACTAAAAGGTTCAGACTTCCGAGTGTCCTGTGGTAAAGGCAAACGCCAACTTCAAAGGAAGTTCAGATACCTACCTGGTTCTTCTGAAGAGAATTTGTTTTCGTGAAAAATGTTCTGAAAATTTTCTGGTGGGACCAGAGAGTGGAGAAGCCCATTTCCCTCATCTCATATAAGGAGAAGTCCTTATATGGACTGCAAGCATCTGCATGATCAGATTTAAGTTTAACTCTCCAACCTCATCACCTACCACGCTCCTCACTTACTACGCTCTAGCCACATTAAGTTGTTTTCGGTTCTTAACTATGCAAACACCATCTTGTCTTGGATCTTTCACATATGCAATTCATTTTCCTGAAATGCTGCATGTGCCCCACCCTACAACCTTCCACCCAAACCTCACCTTTCTGACACTTACTCATCCTGATGGCCTCGGCTCATCATTTTTTCAAAGAGGCCTTTCTTGCTCTCCCAGTCAAAATCCAGTACTCTCTTGTAGTCTCTTATGGTTTTCCATTTATTTTCCTCATAGCACTTAATGTGGCTTAAAATTCTAATTGTTGATTGTGCTTTTTTAATGTCTATCTTCCTCCCTTAGACTACAGACTCCATAGCTGCAAGGATCATGTCTGTTATATTCATTGTATACCCAAGGCCTATCTTACAACAAGTGCTCAATAAACATTTGCTGAATGAAGTAATAAATGAACGAATGAAACTTCAGATTTTCACATAAGTCCTTTTAGGTTATACATTTGGGACATATATAAAGGTGAGGTTGGAGCAGCTGTTGGCATTGAAGCTTTAGAATGCTGTGATAGAAAAAAAATTATAGTTACTTTAATGAGAGGACTGTTATAGCACTATAAAGTGGAATGATTTGTTCTGAAAAGGAATCCTAGAAAACAAATCAAAGAAAACAATGAACTTCTCCGAGGACTAAAATTCAAAACAAATGATCAAGTAATAATACAATCACCAAGTAGATTCATTTTATGAAAAGAAGTGCTCAAGGAGAACTCCAGCATAGAGGTCAGATAATATGCTCTGGAGTTAGAGTTGATTCTGTCACTTAAATAGCTGTGGAAACTTGAACAAATTTCTTAGCCTCTCATTTCCTTCCTCTCTAAATCAGGGACATTAATATCACCACCTTCTTAAGATTTTTGTGAGATAATGCATCAAAAACACATTCTACCACTGAAGTCTCTCTACCTTTAGTTGATTTCTCTGAGCTCCAGTATTTTCATTTATAAAACAATGGATTTGTGCTTGACTTCTCTTAAGAGCCTCCAGTGCAAAGACCCTTTTTATTCTATATAGTTGGATGCTCTCAAAGCCATCCCTATTCTCAGTTAACTAGATGAAGGGCACAGCACTATAAGGGTCCCCTGTAGTGTACCTGGGCAGGAACAGGGTGTATTGGGCACTGTTTTGTAAGGAGACTGCTTGTCTGGTATGCCCTCACCCAGTGCAATGGGTTTTAGAATCAACTTTTTAAAATGTTTTAAAAATATTTATGGATTTTTTTCTTTTCAAGAATAATACATACTAGTAAGTATACTCCATTAGGGTAGGGGCTATATCATCTCCCTTTTCTCTTTAATTTAGTTAATTTTCTTAAATAGGCTTTATTTCTTTGAGCAGTTTAGGTTCATAGCAAAATGAATGGAGGCCAGGCACGGTGGCTCACGCCTGTAATCCCAACACTTTAGGAGGCCGAGGCAGGTGGATCACTGGACCCTAGGAATTTGAGACCAGCCTAGGCAGCATAGCAAGATCCCATCTCTACTAAAAATAAAAAAAATTGGCTGGGCATGGTGGCACGTACCTGTGATCCCAGCTACTTGGGAAGCTGAGGCAGGAGGATCACTTGAGCCCAGGAGGTCAAGGCTGCAGTGAGCTGTGATTGAGCCACTGAACTTCAGCCTGAGCGACAGAGTGAGATCCTATCTCAAAAAAAAAAAAAAAAAAAAAAAAAGGCTGAACAGATACGGAGTTCCCATATATCTTCTATCCCTGCACATGCATATCCTTTCCTACTATCAACATTTTCCACCAGATTGGTACATTTCTTATAACTGATGAACCTACATTGACACATCACTATGACACAAAGTCCAGAGTTTACATTAGGGTTCACTCTTGGTATCTTACATTCTATGGGTTTGAAAAAAATGTATGATGACATCCACCATTATAGTGTCATACAGAGCAGTTTCACTGCCCTAAAAATCCTCCGTGTTCTGTGTTTTATCCCTCCCTCCCCAACAATGATCAATGATATTTTACTGTCTCCATAGTTTTGCCTTTTCCAAAATGTCATATTGTTGGAGTTAGCCTATAGCCTTTCAGATTGGCTTCTTTCACTTAGTAACATGCACTTAACTTTCCTCTATGTCTTTTCCCAGTTTGTTATCTCATTTCCTTCTAGTGCTGAATAATATCCCATTGTCTGGATGTACCAGTTTATTTATCCATTCACCTACCAAATGACATTTGGTTGCCTCTGAATTTTGGCAACTATGAATAAATCAACACCTGCGTGCAGGTTTTGTGTGGACGTAATTTTTTTAACTCACTTGGGTAAATACTAAGGAGTGTGAGTGCTGGACTGTATGTTAAGAATATGTTGCATTTTGTAAGAAACTGTCAAACTGTCTTCCAAAGTGGCTGAAACATTTTGCATTCCCACCAGCAAAGAGTAAGCATTCCTGTTGCTCCACATCCTCATCAGCATTTGGTGTTGTCAGTGTTCTGGGTTTTGGGCCATTCTAATAGGTGTGTAGTGGTGTCTCGCTGTTTAAATTTACATTTCCCTGATGAGGTATGATGTTGAGCATCTTTTCATATGCTTATTTGCCATCTGTGTATCTTCTATGGTGAGGTGCCTGTTAAGATCTTTGGTTCATTTTTTTTTTTTGAGACAGAGTTTCACTCTTGTTGCCCAGGCTGGAGTGCAATGGCTTAATCTCAGCTCACTTCAACCTCCACCTCCTGGGTTCAAGCAATTTTCCTGCCTTGGCCTCCCAAGTAGCTGGGATTATAGACATGTGCCACCATGCCCAGGTAATTTTGTGTGTGTGTGTGTGTGTTTGTTGTTTCATTTTGTTTGTTTTTCTTTTTCTCTTTTTTAGTAGAGGCAGGGTTTC
Source organism: Piliocolobus tephrosceles (assembly GCF_002776525.5). Lineage (NCBI taxonomy): Eukaryota > Metazoa > Chordata > Mammalia > Primates > Cercopithecidae > Piliocolobus > Piliocolobus tephrosceles. The sequence goes on from NC_045434.1 coordinate 84,358,692, forward strand.
ACCATGCTGGTCAGGCTGGTCTCAAACTCCTGACCTCTGGTGATCCACCTGCCTTGGCCTCCCAAAGTGCTGGGATTACAGGCGTGAGCCACCGCACCCAGACCTTTGGCTCATTTTTTGATGGATTTAGCGTTTTCTTATTTAAAAAAAATAATCAATTATTTAATTTAATCGTTTTTAGTATATTCAGGGTTTTGCACCCATCACCACAATCAATTTTAGAATTTTTTTATCTCCAAAAGGACACCCATACTCATTAGAAGAAACTCATCATTCTCCCCTCTCTCAGTCCCAGGCAACCATTAATCTACAGTTGACCCTGGAGCAACATGGGGCTTAAGGGCACTGACCCCTTGTGAAGCTGCAACTTTATGTATAACTTTGGACTCCTCCCAAATTTAACTCCTAATAGCCTACTGTTGACTGGAAGCCTTACTGATAACAAACAATCGATTAACATATATGTATTATATAATATCCTCTTACAATACAGTAAGTAGAGAAAATAAAATTTTATTAAGAAAATCATAAGGAAGATAAAATATATTTACTATTCATTAAGCAGAAGTGAATCAAAATAAAGGGATCATCATGGCAAGTGAGAGGCAGAACTAGATTGCAGCTCTGACTTGGATGGACAGAGCAGCATGCGGAGGCTAACATCATGAATTTTAGCTCCAGAACAACTGCAGGAATAAACCAGGAACCCCAAGAGGACCCACAGACCCTTTGAAGGAAGTGGACTGCTCCTGCAGGACCCAGGAGACACCCCAAATATTGTGAGTGCCGAAAGTGTGGAACATTGATTATACCCATCCATGAGCATGGGATGCAGGCAGGGCATATAACATATGCAAGGCAATAAATGTGATATACCACATAAACAGAATTAAAAACAAAAGTCACATGATCATCTCAATAGATGCAGAAGAAGCATTTGACAAAATCCAAGCATCCCTTTATGATTAAAACTCTCAGCAAAATTGGCATACAAGGGACTTACTTAAATGTAATAAAAGTTATCTATGACAAACCCACAGCCAACATAATACTGAATGGGGAAAAGTTGAAAGCATTCCCTCTGGGAACTGGAAAAAAACAAGGATGCCCAGTCTCACCACTCCTCTTCAATGTAGTACTAGAAGTCCTGGCCAGAGCAATCAGACAAGAAAGAAATAAAGGGCATCCAAATCAGTAAAGAGGAAGTCAAACTGTCACTGTTTGCTGACGCTATGATCATTTACCTCAGAAACCCTAAAGACTCCTTCAGAAAGCTCCTAGAACTGATGAAAGAATTCAACAGTTTCTGGATACAAGATTAATGTACACAAATCAGTAGCTCTTCTATACGCCAACAGCAACCAAACAGAGAATCAAGTCAAGAACTCAACACCCATTATAATAGCTGCAAAAAAATTAAAATACTTAGGAATATATCTAATCAAGGAGGCAAAAGACCTCTATGAGGAAAACTACAAAACACTGCTGAAAGAAATCGTAGATGGCACAAATGGAAACACATCCCATGCTCATGGATGGGTATAATCAATATTGTGAAAATGACCATGCCAAAAGCAGTCTACAAATTCAACACAATCCCCATCAAAATACCACCATCATTCTTCACAGAATTAGAAAAAAAACTCTAAAATTCATATGGAACCAAAAAAGAACCTGCATAGCCAAAACAAGACTAAACAAAAAGAGCAAATCTAGAGGCATCACACTACGTGATTTCAAACTATACTACAAGGCCATAGTCACCACAACAGCATGGTACTAGTATAAAAATAGGCACATAGATCAATGGAACAGAATAGAGAACCCAGAAAGAAACCCAAATACCTACAGCCAACTGATGTTTGACAAAGCAAACAAAAACGTAAAGTGAGGAGGCTGGGCGCGGTGGCTCATGCCTGTAATCCCAGCACTTTGGGAGGCTGAGGTGGGTGGATCATGAGGTCAGGAGATCAAGACCATCCTGGCTAACATGGTGAAACCCTGTCTCTACTAAATATACAAAAAATTATCTGGGCATGGTGGCTGGCGCCTGTAGTCCCAGTTACTCAGGAGGCTGAGGCAGGAGAATGGCGTGAACCAGGAGGCGGAGCTTGCAGTGAGCTGAGATCACACCACTGCACTCCAGCCTGGGTGACAGAGCAAGACTCCGTCTCATAACAAACAAACAACAACAACAACAAAACATAAAATGAGGAAAGGATGCCCTTTTCAACAAGTGGTGCTGGAATAATTGTCTAGCCACATGTAGGAGAATGAAACTGGATCCTCATCTCTCAGCTTATACAAAAATCAACACAAGATGGATTAAGGACTTAAATCTAAGACCTGAAACTATAAAAATTCTAGAAGAGAATATTGGAAAAACCCTTCTAGACATTAGGCAAGGACTTGATGACCAAGAACCCAAAAGCAAATGCAATAAAAACAAAGATAAATAGCTGAGACCTAATTAAACTAAAGAGCTTTTGTATGGCAAAAGGAACAGTCAGCAGAGTAAACAGACAACCCACAGAGTAGGAGAAAATCTTCACAATCTATACATCTGATAAAGGACTAATATCCAGAATCTACAATGAACTCAATCAAATCAGCAAGAAAAAACAAACAATCCCATGAAAAAGTGGGCTAAGGACATGAATAGACAATTCTCAAAAGAAGATATACAAATGGCCAAAAAACGTACGAAAAAATGCTCAACATCACTGATGATCAGGGAAATGCAAATCAAAACCACAATGCAATACCACCTTACTCCTACAAGAATGGCCATAATCAAAAAAATAAAAAAAACAGTGGATGTTGGCATGGATGCGGTGATCAGATAACACTTCTACACTGCTGGTGGGAATGTAAACTCGTATAGCCGCTATGGAAAACAGTGTAGAGATTCCTTAAAGAACTAAAAGTAGAACTACCATTTGATCCAGCAATCCCACTACTGGATATCTACCCAGAGGAAAAGGATTCATTATATGAAAAAGATACTTATACATGCATGTTTATAGCAGCACAATTCACAATTGCAAAATCATGGAACCAACCCAAATGCCCATCAATTAAGTGGATAAATAAACTGTGGTATATATAGACAATGGAATACTACTCAGCCATAAAAAGGAATAAATTAACAGCATTCGCAGTGACCTGGATGAGCTTGGAGACTATTAGTCTAAGTGAAGTAATTCAGGAATGGAAAACCAAACACCACATGTTTTCACTGATATGTGGGAACTAAGTTATGAGGATGCAAAGGCATAAGAATAATACATCAGGGGACTTGGGGGAATGGTGGGATGGGCACCCAAATCTCACAGATTTGGGTGACGGGTGCACCCAAATCTCACAGATCAGCAGTAAAGAACTTGCTCATGTAACTAAACACCACCTGTACCCCAATAACCTATGAAAAATTGAATAAAATAAAATGGAAGTGAATAATCATAAAGGTATTCATCCTTATTGTCTTCTCATTGAGAAGGCTGAGAAGGAAAAGAAAGAGGAGGGGTTAGGTTTTATTGTCCCAGGGGTGGTAGAGGCAGAAGAAAATCCACATATAGATGGACTCATGCAGTTCAAATCTATGTTGTTCAAGAGTCAACTGTTTTTTCTGTTTCTATGAATCTGTCTATTCTGGGCATTTCCTATAAACAGAATAATGCCATATGTGGTCTTTTGTGATTGGCTTCTTCCACTTAGCACAATGTTTTCATGGTTCATACATATTGTAACATGAATCAGAACTTTTTTATTGCTGAACAGTATTCCATTATATAGATATACTATTTTCATTCATTCATTCATTCATCCAACAGCTTTTTAACTGGACTTTCCTCTAATCTGCTAATTTTCACTAACTTTCAGCCTCACTTTAAGTGGAACCTCGTTACCAGTTCCTAAGACTTTGGGAGTTCTTCAGTGTAAATTGGGCTGTTCTCAACTTCCCAACCACTGCTATACAATTTGACACCCTCAGGTCTTCTAATTCAGTTATCACTTGTCCCAGTGCTTTCCACCATCCAAAATTTTGTTTTTGCTTTCTCCTCTCCTCTTTGTCCCTGTGGTTTATGTCTTTTTTGTGTTTCAAAATCTGTTTAATTATTCTTTAGAATAATTTGAGAATAAGAGTTAATGCATGCATTCTACCTGCATCTTTAACTAAAAGTATCAATCTCTAATAATAAGAGATGGCTTTAATCTGATTTTATAAAATCAATACAAATAGTGTAAAATTACTGTGCCAACATCATAAAAAACCATAAACGGTTAACTTAGACAGATACATGCATACATGAAGCTGTAAATGATACACAATGTGGCTCTGGTTTTCATTTCAGACAAGCATGATGGACAGAAATCTCTCTGTTGATCCTTCTTCATCCTTCCATTGCCACTGGTTCATTGCCATCTACTGACCTTTTTCTGTCACACATATTGCCCTATATCCCACACCTTCCTCTATCAATAAGTCCTCTTCCCGGTATGAAGAATTTTATATAGGCATACTTCAGGGATATTGCAGATTTGGTTCCAGACCACTGCAATGAAGTTAATATAGCAAAAAAGTGAGTCACATGAACGTTTTTGTTTCCCAGTGCACATAAAAGTTATGTTTATACTATACTGTAGTCTATTAAGTTTGCAATAGCATTTTAAAGCAAATTTTAAAAATACTTTATTGTGAAAAAATTGTTAATGATAGGCTGGGTGCCATGGCTTACGCCTGTAATCCCAGCATTTTGGGAGGCCGAGGCAGGTGGATCATGAGGTCAGGAGCTTGAGACCATCCTGGCTAACACAGTGAAAGCCCATTGTACTAAAAATACAAAAAATTAGCCAGGCGTGATGGCACCCACCTGTAGTCCCAGCTACTTGGGAGGCTGAGGGAGGGGAATCGCTTGAACCTGGGAGGTGGAGGTTGCAGTGACCTGAGATCGCGTCGCTGCATTCCAGCCTGGGCGAGAGAGTGAAACTCTGTCTTAAAAAAAAAAAAAAAAGAAAGAAAAATTATTAATGATAATCAAGTCTTCAACAAGTTGTAATCTTACTGGTGAAGGGTCTAGATATTGATGGCTGCTGATTGATCAGGGTGGTTGTTGTTGGGGTTAGCATGTATATTCATTGGGGTTCTTCAAAGAGATAGAACCAATAGGGTAGATAGAGAGGTAGATGAGAGGGGATTTATTAGGAAGATTTGCTCACATGATTATGGACGCTCAGACGTCCCACAACAGGCTGACTGCAAGCTGGAGACTCTGAGATGCTGGTAGCTTGGCTCAGTCCAAGTCTGAAGACCTCAGAACCAGGGAAGTGGGTGGTGTAACTCTCAATGTGAAGTCAGAGGCCTGAGAACAGGGGAAGCCATTGGTTTTAGTCCTGGAGTCCAAAGGCTGGACAGCCTGAAGTTGCTGTCCAAGGATAGGAGAGGAAGAGTGTATTCCAGCTCCAACAGACAGCACAACATAACTGCCTTTTCTGTTTTGTTTTCTCCAGGCCCTGGAAGATTAGATGGTGCCTGCCTATACAAAGGGCGGATATTCCCCACCTCGTCCACTCAGACTCACCTGCCAATCTCCTCTAGAAACACCCTCACAGACACGCACCAAAATAACACTTTTAGAGATTTGTATGTTTCCTTAATCTAGTCAAGTTGACACCTGAAATGAACCATCATCACAGGGTGGCTGTGACCATTTTTTTTTAACAGTTCAGAATTCATCTTTATCTTTTACCTGCCTCATCAGTGGAAGTTTAAAGTCATGATTTTTTTAGACATTTATACTTGTGTACATAGACAAATAAACTCATATTAGATGACAACTGATTTTTTTAAAGTCCAGGTAGAGGAAGAAGCAATCATTTTGAGCTAAAATCTTTCTATGTTTTTTGATTACTATTCAACTTGCTATTGTTTAGCAAAAAGCAAAGTTTCCATAGTGTTCATCTCAAATCTTACTGCTTTACAACTGTGGTATACCTTCCATTAAAAATAAAAAGATGAAGGCCGGGCGCGGTGGCTCAAGCCTGTAATCCCAGCACTTTGGGAGGCCGAGACGGGCGGATCACGAGGTCAGGAGATCGAGACCATCCTGGCTAACACGGTGAAACCCCGTCTCTACTAAAAATACAAAAAATTAGCCGGGCGAGGTGGCGGGTGCCTGTAGCCCCAGCTACTCGGGAGGCTGAGGCAGGAGAATGGCGTGAACCCGGGAGGCGGAGCTTGCAGTGAGCTGAGATTCGGCCACTGCACTCCAGCCTGGGCGACAGAGCGAGACTCCATCTCAAAAAAAAATAAATAAATACAAAATAAAAAATAAAAAAATAAAAAGATGAAGCAGTCAATCCAGTGATGAATTTGACATAGCTTTCATTGGGAAAGGGCAGCTGGGGTTGGGGGTGGGGCCATTGGCAAAGAGACCAATAGACAAAAAGGTAACTTAAACAATTAAATATACAATTGTTTTATTTTTAAAAGAGAGAGAGAAGCGTTACTTTCAACAAATGGAAAAAAGCACTGAAAGCCCATGGGTCAAGCCGTAGACAAAACCATGTTCTATCTTAAGTAGGTTCTTTTTTTCTCCCTCTCTTTTCTCCTTTACTTTTTCTTTTTTCTTTCTTTTCTTTCTCCTCTCCTCTCCTTTTCTTAAAAGCTCTTCCCAAACTATCATCACTTTTAAGCCTCCCCAGACGCCTTCATCCCCAGATTTCTTGGGTGGAGGCTTGTAGATGTTTTCTTTTCTGGCGGGCTTTCTGGTTCCTTATCTTCCTTGGGAGAAGGAGTCCTTTCCTTTGATGGCTTTGAAGCTGTGGGGCGACCCACATTCCCTTTGCCTTTCACTGGACTTGGCATCACTGTAGCCTTTAGTCTGCGTTTGAACATTTTCTTTGCTTTTCTCTCAGGTTTGGATTTCTTAACCATCTTTTTGTTTTTCTTTTTTGAATTGCCTTAGTCTCTATCGTCATCATCTTCCATTAGGAAATCTTCATTGCTGCCGGAATTCTCCTGGAAGAGTGCCTCATCCTCTTCTTGTTCTTCCTCATGCCCACATCTTCCGTGAGCGTCTCCCTCTGTTCAGAGGCTGCTTTAGATGCTGCCTGCTGTGCTGGCGTACATTTTTATGATCTTCGTTTTCATCTTCATTATCCTCTGCTGAGTGAAAGTCATCCTTCTTGGTCTTCAGATCTTTTTCTTCTGAGTCCTCACTATCTTCCTGTGAATTCCTTCCAGATCGCCTTATTTTTAGCTTCTAGGGGAGATGATCAAATTTTCTTAGTGGTAGGGCCCGAATCTTCATCTGTATCATCAGATTCCTGAAAATGTGAGTAATCAACAAACTTTCCTATTTCTGAAAAGTTGTGACATGTTCTCTGTCGAAAGACAGAGTTGAGAAGCCAAAGACCAGGACACCCCCAGCCCCATGCACTTGGCGGCTGCCCCCCACTCCTAACTTCAGCCCAACCGTGAGCTGCTGGCTTCTCAAACTCTGATGCTTTTTGGTTTAGAGTCCCTGGAATAGAGGAGCCCCCCGCTCGCCCTTCTCTTCAAAAGGAGACCATTTCTTAAAGTAAGACAATGAAGTTTGCTGCATCAATTGACTCTTCTTTTCATGAAAGATTTCTCTGTAGCATGCAAAGCTATTTGATGGCATTTACTCACAGTAGAACTTCTTTCAAAATTGAAGTCAATCTCTCAAACCCTGCTGCTGCTTTAACAACTGAGTTTACATAATATTTTAAATCTTTTGTTGTCATTTCAATAATATTCACAGTGTCTTCATCAGGAGTAGTTTCCATCTCAAGAAACCACTTTCTTTGCTCATCCATAAGAGGCAACGTCTCACCCATTAAACTTTTATTATGAGATTGCAGCAATTCAGTCACATTTTCAGGCTCCACTGCTAATTCTAGTTCTCTTAGGGACACTTTCTACCACATCTGCAGTGACTTCCTCCACTGAAGTCTTAAAGTCCTCAAAGTCATCAATGAGGGTTGGAATCAACTTCTTCCAAACTCCTGTTAACATGGATATGTTCTCCCATGAATCATGAATGTTCTCAATGGCATCTAGAATGGAGAATCCTTTCCAGAAGGTTTTCAACTGACTGTGCCCAGATCTATCAGAGAAATCACTATTTATGGTCACTATAGCCTTACAAAATGTATTTATTGGCTGCATGAAATGGCTCATGCCTGTAATCCGAGCACTTTGGGAGGCCGAGGTGGGTGGATCACCTGAGGTCAGGAGTTCAAGACCAGCCTGGCCGACATGGTGAAACTCCATCTCCACTAAAAATACAAAATTAGCCAGGCGTGGTGGTAGGCACCTGTAACATCAGCTACATCGGAGGCTGAAGCAGGAGAATCACTTGAACCAGGAGGCAGAGGTGGCAGTGAGCCAAGATTGTGCCATTGCACTCCAGCCTGGGCAACAAGAGCAAGATTCCATCTCAAAACCAAAAACAAACAAACAAACAAACAAACAAACAAAAAAACATGTATTTCTTAAACAATAAGACTTGAAAGCCAAAATTACACCTCCATACATGAGCTGCAGGATGGATGTTGTGTTTGCATGAAAACAGTAATCTCCTGTATAACTCCATCAGAGTTCTTGGATGACTGGGTGCATTATCAATGAGCAGGTGTATCTTGAAAGGAATCTTTTTCTCTGAGCAGTAGTTCTCAATGGTGGGCTTAAACTATTCAGTAAACCATGCTGTAAAGAGATGTTCTATCATCCCGGCTCTGCTGTTCCATTTGTAGAGCACAGGCAGAGTAGATTTCACATAATTCTTAAGAGCCCTGGAACTTGCAGAATAGTAAATGAGCACTGGTTTCAACATAAAGTCACTAGCTGCATTAGCCCCTAACAAAACAATCGGACTGTCCTTTGAAACTTTGAAGCCAGGCATTGACTTCTCTCTAGCTATGGAAGTTCTAGATGGCATTATCTTCCAATAGAAAAGGTTTCATCTATGTAGAAAATCTATTGTTCATTAATTATCTTAGCTAGATCTTCTGTGCCACTTGCTGCAGCTTCTCCATCACTGCTTGCTGCTTCACCTTGCACTTTCATGTTATTAAGACAGCTTTTTTCCTTAAACCTCATGAACCAACCTCTGCTAGCTTCAAACATTTTTTCTGTAGCTTCCTCACCTCTCTCAGCCTTCAGAGAATTAAAGTGCATTAGGGCCTTGTTCTGGATTGGGTTTTGGCCTAAGGAAATGTTATGGCTGGTTTGATCTACCCAAACCACTAAAACTTTCTCTATTTCAGCCACAAGGCTGTTTCATTTTCTTACTTATGTGTCCCATGGAGAAATGCTTTTAATTTCCTTCAAGAAACTTTTCCTTTGCATTCACAGCTTTCCTAACTGTTTGTCACAAGAGGACTAGCTTTCAGTCTATCTCAGCTTTCAACATACTTTCCTCACTAAGCATAATCATTGCTAGTTTTTTATTTAAAATGAGAGATGTGCCTGTAATCCCAGTACTTTGGGAAGCTGAGGCAGGCAGAATGCTTGAAATCAGGAGTTCGAGACCAGCCTGGGCAACATGGTAAAACCCTGTCTCTACCAAAAAATACAAATATTAGCCAGGCGTGGTGGTACTTGCCTGTAATCCCAGCTACTCTGCAGGCTGAGGTGGGAGGATTGCTTAAGCCCTGGAGACAGAGGTTGCAGTAGCTGAGATGGCACCACTGCATACCAGCCTAGGTGACAGAGCAAGGCCCTGGCTCAAAAAATAAATTAAATAAAGTGAGCAGGGTGTGGTGACTCATGCTTGTAATCCCAGCACTTTGGGAGGCTGAGGCGGGCAGATCATCTGAGGCCAGGAGTTTGAGACCAGCTTGGCCAACATGGTGAAACCCCGTCTCTCCTAAAAATACGAAAATTAGGTGGGTGTGGTGGCTCATGCCTGTAATACCAGCTACTCAGGAGGCTGAGGCAGGAGAATCACTTGAACTGGGAGGCGGAGGTTGCAGGGAGCTGAGATCGCGCCACTGCACTCCAGCCTGGGCAACAGAGTGAGGGTCTGTCTCAAAAAAAAAAAATTAAATAAATAAATAAAGTGAGAGATGTGCAATGCTTTTACTTGAACCCTTAGAGGCCACTGTGGGGTTATTAATTGAACTAATTTTGGTATCGTTGTATCTCAGGGAATAGGGAGGACCCTGAGGAGAGGGAGAGAAATGGGGGAACAGCCAGTCAGTGGGAGGAGCCGGTTGGTGGAGCAGTCAGAACACACATATTTATTGATCAAGTTCACCTTCTTATATGGGTGCTGCCCATGACTCTCCAAAACAATTACAACAGTAACGTCGAAGATCACTGATCACAGATCAGTATAACAGAAATAATAATGATGAAAAAGTTTGAAATATTGTGAGAATTACTGAAATGTGATACAGAGACCATGAAATGAGCACATACTGTTAGAAAAATGGCAAAGATAGGCTGGGGCAGGGTGGCTCATACCTGTCATCCCAGCACTTTGGGAGGCCAAGGTAAGAGGATCACTTGAACCCACGAGTTCAAGACCAGTCTGGGCAACATAGTGAGAGCCTCATCTCTTAAAAAAAAGTTAAACCAGATATGCCTTTAATTGCAGAGCATTCCCAATCACTCAGCCCACCACTGCTCCTTTAAGAAGGCTCTTTGTGATGTTCTGTGGTTCTAGCTCTGCACATTCCCATTTTCCTCTTGAATGATTCTACCTTCCACTGAAACATAGCGAGATCTGCTTAAGATCCCACAAAAATGACTTTGGCTTGTGCCCTTTGCCTGGGAACAGCTTTTTCAGTTGCCGCCGCTGCTGTGTAATATATTAGGTTACATGGACTACCTGTTTTTTGTTAAAGAGAATGACTTCCAAGTTCAGTAGATGCTTCTTGAAAACATAGTTCCCCATGATGCAATAATAATTGATTCTGTTGTTTCCTAATTCTTGTTCTTATGTATGTGACATATAACATGTAACTGAAACACAGTTCCTGTAATATATTTTCATATTCGTTGTTTGTTCTGCAATCTTTTCATAGATGGGATTAGGTTGAACATTACCCTGTTCTATCTGAATTATATGTAATATGCTATAAATTCAAATAATCCATGGTAAGATGATTTTAAGCTTAACTCTGCCCCAGCAGGTGATAATTATTTTATTAGAGCATTCTGTATCTAGTCACTCCGCATAGTGATGACTCTTGATTTGAAGTCACACCTCATGCCTGTGGTTCAACAGCCATCTTTGGGCCTCAATGTCTTAGAAAAACTTAGCTTAGTGTACTGGATTTACAGACCTGGGGAGGACATGGAAATTTCAAGTTTCTCATTAAGAATCTTCTTCCAACTTGCTGTGTGGCCTTCCACGCGTCATTTCATACTCGCTCGATCATTTCTTCATTTCAGCATGGAAACAGAGCCCATTAGCTTCTTCTCAAGGGCATTGTAAGAAAGGGGAGAGCAGTGGTCAAAAAGGAAACAAACAAAAATATCAAGATCCCCTCAATAGTTCTGACCTCTAGTGAAAAAAGGAACAAAGTGGTACCAGAAAACCCAGCATGTATATAGCCAAAACCAAAGACTTGTTGTTGTTATAAAGAAAAGGGAACAATGTCTGATTTTTAACATTCACATATTCCAAACCACAGTCTTCCAGGTCTCTCTCCCACAGCCAAGGATGACAGTAGCAGCCAGGTTTGGAGGAAAGTTTCCAGAAAGCGGATTTTGGCAAAGGTTGCTTTTAAACCTGCAGAGAATACAGTTCCAGTTTTGGGGTTTTTTTTTTCGTAAGCACATTTTCATTCCTTTTTGCCACAGAATTTCATGGACTATGTTTATCTTTCCTTTTCAGGTCATGGTATATAGACTTTTCACAGTCACATGTGAGGAACAGACATATTTCTTGAGTGTTTTCTCTTTCTTTCCTTACAAAATTCTTTCAACTTGGAGGTGGAGCCAAATTCTAAGATTATAGTTTCAGAGAATCATTTTTCTTATGTGATCATTAAATTACTTCAGAGAAAGAATGAGATATTAAAGTCCACTCTCTGACAGCTTTGAGAAGAGGCTCACATGTGCCAAGTGAAAGGACTAATTATTGATTTTAATTATATTCCCTGGACAAACGGCCCCTGTGGCCCAGAGTCCTGGCACCCAGAGATGGCAGTGAGCCCTGGGTCTGTTTAGGATAGTTTTGTAAAACAAACAAACAAACAAAAAGGCCACTGCAAGTGCACTGGTTTTAGAGGAATGTCCAAGAAAATTACCCTCCTTCTCACAACATGTCATTACAGAAAAATAGAAGTCCCTGCATTCCAATCTGATTTTCATTTAACTCTGCAAGCCTGTAAATTTTGCCATGAGGTAAGGGGCTGATTCAGAGCTCCAGAATCCTTTTGGTGCCACAGACACTATTTCAAAATGGATGTGCTTTTGGGTTTCTTAGTGTTATTCTGCTAGGGTCGTGGAATAAATGGAGCTCTGTCTGAGGAGAACTCCCAGTCCTGGTAAACAAGAGCCAGGATGCCTGGTGGTCAAAGTAACTGCCTTGTGTTTTAAAGGTTAGGAGTTCAAATCTTCAGGGTTTGAGCTTGGGTTAAAGTATGCACGTATCTAGGTTGAAGAAGCAATAACATTGCACAACAGAATCTGGCTTACCCATATCTAATTTCTGACTACAATTAGTTAAATACATACTTGCTATGGAATTCTTTACCTTGTAGATTGTGGACAAAGGGTCCACATTCCAGAGGGCACAGGAAAGCTTTACTTTGCAAGCTTCCTGGGCTGTACAGTGTATATAGACTTGAATTCCACCACATAGGCACGGGGTTCATATTTGTCACATTCCTTAAATTCTGATAGACCTATAGCCCCAGGCCTCCTTTCTCCTTTTAATTTTCTTTTCTCCTGATTTCCCAGGGTGATAATAATTTACAGTTGTTGTTGTTGTTGTTGTTGTTTTAAACAGAGTCTTGCTCTGTCATCCAGGCTGGAGTGCAGGGGTGCCATCTCAGTTCACTGCAACCTCCGCCTCCCTGGTTCAAGCTATTCACCTGCTGCAGCCTCCCAAGTAGCTGGGATTACAGGCATACCCATCATGTCCACCGAATTTTTGTATTTTTAGTAGAGAAGTGGTTTTACCATGTTGGCCAGGCTGGTCTTCAACTCCTGGCCTTAAGTGATATGCCCACCTCGGCCTCCCAAGTACTGGGATTATAGACATGAGCCATCATGCTCGGCCTAATTTACAGTTTTAAAGACATCTTTTTTGCACAGATGACCCATTGGAAATAGTCCCCATTGATAGAAAATATAACCTGTATTAGGGCCTGTAATTGAAGTGGTCTAATCTTTGTAATGCTTTGTTTTTCTATAGCATTTCAATGTTTATGAAACATATATATGATCTCTTTTTACCCTTAGTGTCTTCGAGGAAGGTAAATATTGTTCCCATTTTATGGATGAGAAAAATGAGAACAGAGCGATTAAGGGCTTGTTCAAAAGTACTCAACCAGTTAATGTCAGAGCTGGTACTTGAGCTCAGGCCTCTACAACTGTAAATGTTTTCAATGACAGTAGAAATGCCTCTAATGGCAAAACATTGTAGAATCATATTGATGTTCCAGATTGTGTTGCCAGTCGTACTTCATTGAGCTATGCTTGGTAATGCCACTGCCATCTTGGAAAGAAAATAGATGCTGAAGTTCCCCATAGATGCTGAACACTCAGAAAGTGCCAATAGTTGCATCAATTTGATTATATCTGCTATCTCACTCCCTCCGAAACACCTGCAAATAAAGGAAAATAACTAACCCATTGTGCCCCCATCTAAGAATGCCTGAAATTAGAAATATCCCAGCATTGTGACCTGAAGTTGACTCAGCAGGAAGTTGTTTTTTAAATTAGGACCCTAGCCATTTTTTTTTTTCCAGTAGCTCTTATTGCCAGTGGGGCTTTGAGCAAATAGTTCCCAGGAACGCTGTCTATACCTATATGAGATGAAGACAATAACGATATTTGCTTCCTGTCTACCTGACAAGTGTGTTGGGAAAAGCAACAAGATAATGTCTGTCATGTGCTTTGAATGCCTAGAAGGAAAGATAGGGTTTATGAGCAAGGGTGTAATTATATTGAGTCAGCCATGATATCATCGTCTATATTATACATATGTGGTTGTTGCCTAAGACACTGCTGAATATAATTTGGCTCTCATATTTGATGTTTTAAGGACATGATGATGTTACAATAAGTTAGCAGAAGAGCCTAAGTTGGGAAAGGAAGGTATCCTTTTCTTTTAAAAATTCCTGTATGACTGAAATTTATTTTAGGCTATCTTCTCCAGCTGGTCCTGCAATTAGGACGGCCTCCAATGTTCACAAAGCACTCCTTCCATTTCTTCATCAGTCAAGTGATTCCTCCTCTAGCTGTTCCAGGATGCTATGGCAGGAGGGTGACCTGGAGAAGAGAGAAAATGTGTCCAACTCTACCAAGGGACGATTGCAATTTAAAAGCCCAAATAGAGGATTTCTATGACCATGCTTCTAGAAAACCGATGCCTGTCAGGCCAGTTCCCATAGAGCAATGTCCTGTCCCATACCTAACAGGGCCAGAGCAGATGACTTGCCCCCAACCACCATTTGAATTTGTTTAAAAGAATAATTCTAGGCCAGGAGCGTTGGCTTATGCCTGGAACTCCAGCACTTTGGGAGGCTGAGGTGGGTGGATCACCTGAGGTCAGGAGTTCGAGACCAACCTGGCCAACATGGTGAAACCCCTTCTCTACTAAAAATTCAAAAATTAGCTGGGTGTGGTGGTGGGCACCTGTAATCCCAGCTACTCGGGAGGCTGAGGCAGGAGAATTGCTTGAACCTGGGAGGGGGAGGTTGCAGTGAGCCAAGATGGCGATACTGCACTCCAGCCTGGATGACAGAGCGAGACTCCATCTCAAAACAAAACAAAACAAAAAAATAAAAACCAAAACAAAACAAACAAAAAAAGAATAATTCTAAAACCACAACTCATTCAAGCATCTTTTGGAATGCCAGGCACTGCCTACAGCACTAGAGATACAGATGTTAAAACATTATTCCTGGGGCAGGCCCTGCGGCTCATTCCTGTAATCCCAGCACTTTGGGAGGCCAAGGCAAGAGGATCTCTTGAGCCCAGGAGTTCGAGACCAGCCTGGGCAACATAGGGAGACCCTGTCTCTACAAAAAATTAAAAACTTAGCCAGGCATGGGGGTGTGTGCCTGTAGTCCCAGCTACTTGGGTAGAAAGGCTGAGGTGGGAGGATTGCTTGAGCCCGGGAGGTCAAGGTTAGAGTAAGCCATGTTCATGCCACTGCACTCCAGGCTGGGCGACAGAATGAGACCCCATCTCAGAAAACAAACAAACAAACAAACAACCCAACAATAAAAACCTTATTCCCTAGGGAAATGGCTGTCCAAGGAGAAGACACTTGGAAAGGACCAGCACCCAGTAAAGTGCCTGAGACACAGTAGGACCAGAAGCACACTCGCTGAATGAATGGCTAATAACGTACTACAAGGTGATAAGGACCATAATAACGAAAGCACAAGATGCCGTGGGAGCATGTTAGCCGCCACCTAACTAAGAGTGGTAAGAGGAGGAAGGAGAGTGCAGGGAAGACCATGTGCAACGGCTTCACATAGGAAAGAGTGGGCAAGCCCTTGGTTTATGATGACAACAGCATAGAGTGTCAGGCTTTTTATTCTATTCTAGTTCACTTAAAAAACAAACAAACAAAACGTCAATTACAGCCCACTGAAGGTTTCAAGCCACAGTGTGAAAGTTCTATACTATTAGAAAGGATTTTCTCTTCTTCACACCTGTCGGCCTAGGAGCCAAGGACTAGACAACAGAATCAAAATGTTTGCTCGAGAGTTCTTAAATTTCTGCCACCGAGCACAATCATTTCCATCCCATCTTAACATTACTTTTTTGCAGTCATGAGCAACCATCGGTATTAGTTTCCTATGGCTGCTGTAAAACGTTGCCATAAATGTGGAAACCTAAAACAAATATATTCTTTCATGGTTCTGGAGGCCAGAAGCCTGAAGTCAGTTTCACGGAGCTTAAATCAAGGTGCCGGAAGGGCTGAGCCCCTCCCAAGGCTCTAGGGGAGAATTCGCTCTTTTCCTTTTCTCCCAGCTTCTGGTGGCTGCTCCTTTCTTCTGCCTGTGGCCACATCACTCCATTCTCTGAGTCCGTGGCCACATTGCCTTCTACTCTTCTCTCTGTGTGGAATCTTCCTCTTCCTCCCTCTTATTTAGGACTCACCGGTAATCCCTCTGTTGAAAGATCTATAATTTACTCATACCTGCAACATTCTTTTTTTGCCATATAACATTCACAGGTTCCAGTGATAAGGACGTGAACATCTTTAGGAGTTGAGGGGGTGTTATTCAGCCTACCACAACATCTCTGTCTGAATCATCGAGTCTCCAGTACAAACATGTTGAATATCTCAGTTGAGTTTCTCTTTGCTTTCATTCAAGATAGCAGAGTAATTCCTCTTCTCTTTCTTTAGAGGAGAAGAAAATGGGTGAGAGGATGGGAGGTAACTTTTGCTGAGCCCCTACATTTGCATACACTCTTTATAGCAAGATTGTACGTAGCTATTATCACCATTTTCCAAATGACAAAGGCGAGGCTCAGTGGGGCCGAGTGACTCACCCAGGTTCTCCCAGGCAGTCCGTAGAAGAGGCAGAATTTGAATATGGATCGTCTGATTTCAAAGCCCATGTCCCTTCTGTTATATCAACATTCCTCAAATTTCAGGAATGCACCAGCATCTCATAAAGGAAAAAAAAAAAATCTACAAGCCGCAGTTTGAGAAAAAAAACTAATTTAAGGAACCATGTTTTATTCTATAAAAACATAAACTTTACTTATTTAGTTCTTTATTTTTTATGAGACAGAGTCTTGCTCTGTCACCCAGGGTAGAGTGCAGTGGCACCATCATAGCTCACTGCGGCCTTGAACTCCTGGGCTCAAGCGATCCTCCTGCCTCAGCCTCTTGAGTAGCTGGGACTGCAGGAGCACACCACTATGCCCAGCTAATTTTTTAAAACAAATTCCTGTAGAGACAGGGCCCACCGTGTTGCCCAGGCTGGTCTCAAACTCCTGGGATCAAGGAATCCTCCCACCTCAGCCTCCCAAAGTGCTGGGACTTGTAGGCATGAGCCACCACACCTGACCTGAAAACATACATTTTAAAATGCTCAAGTTGTCCCCAAATCCCGGTGACTGACACACCTGTGTGAGAAATGTTGCAAGACACTACAGTCCCCTCATTTCTGAGGACTCATTTTCAAGGAATCTTTTTTTTTTTTTTGAGATGGGCTCTCACTTTGTCACCCAGGCTGGAGCACAGTGGCATGGTCATGGCTCCTTGTAGCCTCAAACTTCTGGTCTCAAGCAATCTTCTCTCCTCAGCCTCCCAAAGCACTGGGATTACAGGCATGAGCCACCATGCCCAGCCTCAAGGCTCTTAAAACTAAGACCCAGGATGGCCACATTTCAACCATGTTGTGCCACTGCTTAGGAAATGCTTCAGTGAAACAAAGCATTTGCCACTAGTAAGATTTTAACACCAGCAATCTGTTAATATTATAGATGTAAGTTAAATATTTCCACCACAGAGATACTTCATCAACTTCAGTCAGATAAAAGCAATGGCCATGGCATTTTCTGAGCTTAATCTGAATGAAAGTTTACCTGGATGTCCCACGCAAGCCTTGTAGGTGGAAAATGTTACCCTTGTTCTGGCCTATTCTAACCATCTATAATAACATTGAAACCTAATGCTTATTGAACAGTTACTTGGTTACACTTATTATGTGCTAAGCACTTTACATGAATTAATGTATTTAACATTCATGAAAACTTTATGAGGCAGGTCATATCCTTATCGCCCTTTACAAATGATAAACAGAGGCACAGAAAGGTTAGGTAATTTCTCCAAAGTCCTACCTCTAGTAAGAGGTGTAGAGCTAGGATTAAATACAGTCACCTGGTTATAGACACCATCTTTTTTTTTTTTTTAAAGACAGGATCTTACTTTGTTGCCTAGGCTAGATTCGAACTCCCAGGCTCAAGCAATCCTCCCACCTCAGCCTCCCAAGTAGCTCGGGCTATAGGCATGCAGCACTGTGCCCAGCCAGACACCATGTTTTAATATAACTGACAACAAAGATGTTCATTCTGTGTCCAAACTCATCTCTTGGACCCAGGCCTGAGACCTGAAGTGTCTCACAGAGCTCCAGCCCTGTCTGCCTCCAACCTCCCTGGCCTATAGCAGTTTTGCTGTATCAGGCTCTTTCGTGAGGGCTTATGCTTCCCTTTCACTGTCTATTCACCCTGGGACCCAGCCAAAGGTAAAATGCACTATCCCTATATTGGATACTAGAAATTCCAGTCGCTTCCTACCTCCTGTTCCAATCAACAGCCTCTACAGTGAAGAGAAAAATGGAATATCCCCTCCACCTTGTCTCTCTGTCTTCACTCTATTCCCTCGGTCTACCTTTTTGTGACCTTTTTCCCTCAAAGATTTTCCTGGAAAAATGCTGGGGTTACAGGACAGACACCATGTGGTTTATCTCAAATTTCCTAGGAATGGATAGGCTTCCAAGTTCAAGAGATCCTATGAGTCCTTAATCATTTCTTCCTTCATCGTGACTCAGATGTTCTTGCACACTGATCATTAAACTTTGTCTATGTCAGTGAAATTTGGTTCTAGTTGAGATTCAGTTCTGGGTGACTGAGTATTTGCACACAGCTGCACAAAGGTGTAGCACATTCTCATGTTCCTAAAGATTTGCTCTTCTCTTTCTAGCATGTATTCCCAGGAAGAATACGATCCACCGTGTAAGAATGTATTCTACAATACATTATGCCAAAGACTCGTGCTTGGTTTGTTATCTTGGTTGCATTTCTGGGAGGCATATTCCTGATCCTCGTCCAACTTAAGTACCCAAGCTTGGAAACCTCTTCTCTAAAAATATGCAGTAGTCCCCCACTTTTCTGAAAGGGACACATTCCAAGACTGCCAGTGGATGCCCAAAGCCACAGATAGAATCAAGCCTCACATATACTATGTTTTTTTGAGCTGATAACCAAGATGGCTAAATTATTTCATGTAGATAAAAAGGTAGGATTCACATCCTGGGCAGGAATGGAGTAGGACAGCCTGAGATTTCATCATGCTACTCAGAACAGCACAAAATTTAAAACTTATGAATTGCTCATTTCTAGAGTTTTCCATTTAATCTTTTTGGGATTTTTGTTTGTTTGTTTGTTGAGATACGGTCTTGCTCTGTTGTCCAGGCTGGAGTGCAGTGGTGTGATCACGGGTCACTGCAGCCTTGAACTCCCAGGCTCAAGTGCTTCTCTTGCCTCAGCCTCCTGAGTAGCTGAGACTATAAGCATGCACCACCACAACTGGCTATTTTTAATTTTTATTTGTAGAGACAGGGTCTCACTATATTGCCTAGGCTGGTCTTGAACTCCTGAGCTCAAGCAATGCTCCTGCCTCTACCTCTCAAAGTGCTGGGATTATAGGTGTGAGGCACCATGCTCTGCCATTTAATATTTTTGGACTGCAGTTGACCAGAGGTAACTGTAACTGTGGAAAGTGAAACCATCAATAAGTGGGGACTATGGTATAGACAGTCCTCAAAAGGCCCCAGTCAATGATGAAAAAGCTGTGCAGATTTCCTGACAACCAAGAAGCAACTCACTGTAGAAAATTATAATAATACAAAGATTACATAAGGTCAACTTTGTGGGATTCTCAAATTCTACCTCACTTATTCTGAGGTGAGCAGATCCATATTAGTTCTACTGTTCTTTTTTGTTTAGGAAGGAGTCTCACTCTGTTGCCCAGGCTGGAATGCAAGGGCGTGATCTCAGTTCACTGCAACCTTCACTGTGAAATCTCTGGGTTCAAGTGATTCTCCTGTTTCAGCCTCCCAAGTAGCTGAGATTACAGGCACCCACCACCATGTCTGGCTAATTTTTTTGTATTTTTAGTAGAGATGGGGTTTCACCATATTGGTCAGGCTGGTCTTGAATTCCTGACCTCAAATTTTCCACCTGCCTTGGCCTCCCAAAGTGCTAGGATTACAGGCGTGAGCCACTGCGCCTGGCCTCTCATTTCTTAATCATTGATTTCCAGTTCTACCTGAAAGACTCCACACTCTGAAGTAGTTAACCCCACTAGTTTTCTCCTACACAGTCCAGATTAGGGTCCGTGTCTGGTGTCTAAGAATCCAACAGCAGCCACAGCCACCCTGACTCTCTCCTTGGATTTCATCTTTTAGTCTCTGGACTCAGCCCCAACATTTGGACATTTGCAAGCAGAAAGAGATGTTCCCGAATAAGGAAGTCAATAAAAAATCCATGTTTACATTTTTCACTCCTTTCTCATTCCCTGCACTTATAGGGCCCTTCTCTAAGATAATATCAATCTATTTAATCTGCTTCCCTAAAGTGTAAAGTTCTTCAGAGAAAAAAAACAATCCGTCAAGTGCTCTGTTTCCCCTTCACTTCCCCTGGTCAGGGTCCAACAGACAATCCATGTGGCTGACAGAGCGAGTGAGAAACCCCAGCCCTTTCAGCCAGGTGGGCATCATTCCTTGGCCCCCAGGTTCTTTAAAAAATGGTCATTCTTATTTTGTTATTTAGTGCAGTTTTTATCCAGAGTGGTCAGTTCTTCCGAGGGGCAGACTTTCAACCAAGTGATCAAGAAATCTGGCAGAACATTTCCCATCTCGGGATTCCCAGTAGAAAGAAAACCATGCTGCATGTTGCTCTGGGGAGAAGAGATCACTTCTGAGCATGATTGGCTGCTTTTTCCTCTGCCCCTCCAAGATCCTAGCAGCCCCTTTACAGAATACCTAAATGTTATGCTTATTGGTCATTCTGGCTACCAAGCCTTTAAACAGCCTTTCCCTTTGGAAAGAAGCATCCAAAAGAAGGGAGGCAGGACTCTATTTCCTACTTCAGAAGCCAAAGAGGGTAGAGAGTTTCTCTCTTTGCCGCAGCAGCTAGGGAACCAGCATATTACCCTGGGTTCAGCTGATCAGTGGCCCCGGTAGGACAGGAAGCCTGTGGGGAGGCAGAAGGTTTTGGCAATGGCTGTGCTGGAGTTGAGTGTGCAGCAGCGCAGCAATGAGTGTTCAGGGGTGCCAGAGTACAGCAGCATGATGACAAGTGCTCAGCATTGAGAACACCAATGGCAACATGCCAAGTAGACTATCTCTGTGCCTTGCCACCCTTGGTTTTTTTTTAAGCAGTCTTGCTTTGTCACCCGGGCTGGAGTGCAGCGGTGTGGGCATAGCTCACTACAGCCTCGACCCAGGGCTTAAATCATCCTCCCGCCTCAGCCACCTAAGTAACTGGGAGAACAGGCACACACCATCATGCCGGGCCAATTTTTCATTTTTTTAAATTGATGAGGACTCTCTATGTTGCCAGGCTGGTCTTGAACTCGTGAGCTCAAATGACCCTTCTGCCTTGGCCTCCCACAGTGCTGGGTCATGAGGCCTCCCTAGATTTTTATCCAATTTCATCACCTGGTTCTCCAGCCTTGCACTGATTCCTTGAACCATATGATACATTTCCAATAAATCCACTTTCCAACTGAGATTTCCATTGGTGGCAACCAAGAATTCTGGCTGATAGACCATCTGTTTCTTCTTGAACACACAATCCAGGAACAACTGAGTTTGGTGGACTTGATGAGGCCATTTCCTGCACTCTTACTGATCCTCCCACTATGTGGTAATTGCTTTACTTCTGTTAAAACTGAAGAAGCTGCGTGTGCTCCAGAAACAGCCATGCAGGACCTCAGTAGATGTGTGCCACAGAACCACAAGCAAGCTCAGATAAATGACTAGGAAGCAGGAGGATGCATCTGATGGCTTCTCTGCATGAAGACCAAATGAAAGGAACCTTGTGCATGGACTCTTTTTAAAAATTAAAATTTATTTTGTTTCTTGCATCTAATATAGAAATAATTCACGTTCATTGTGGAAGATCTGTGGGAAACAAAAATAGAAAGAAAAAAAGACTCACCTGTCATCTACCAAACAACGATAGCCACAATGGAAATGGTGATGTGTTTCTAATGTTTTTTGTATAAAGATCTTTTCATAGCTATGTTCATCCTGAAAATTCTGAAAAGAGCAGCAACATTTCTAGTACATTATTGATATGCACACACATACAGTATATATACATTGTGTTAGGCTGTTCTGGCATTGCTGTAGAGAAATATCTGAGATTGAGTAATTTATAAAGAAAAGAAGGTTTAAGTAGCCACAATTCTGCAGGTTGTAAAGGAAGCGTGATGTTGGCATCTGCTTGATTTCTGGAGTGGCTTCAGGAAACTTACAATTACGGCAGAAGATGAAGAGGAAGTAGGCCCTTCACATGGCCAGAGCAGGCGTAAGAGAGAGAGGGAGGAGGTGCTACACACCTTTAAATGACAAGATCTCGTAAAGAAGTCACTCACTATTGCAAGGACAGTACCAAGGAGGCGGTACTAAATCATTCATGAGAAATCTGCCCCCATGATTTAAACACTTCCCACCAGGTCCATGTCCCACATGGGGGATTACAACTGAACATGAGATTTGGGTGGGGACACAGATCCAAACCTTATCACATATAAAGTATGTATATATGAAAATGTAATGGGAATGTTTATCATATGTTATATATATTCCTCTACTTTATATATAATACAAATATTGGGATATAAATATTATGAATGTAAATTATAAATGTAAATATAAATTATAATTATAGGCTGGGCATGGTTGCTCACCCCTGTAATCTCAGCATTTTGGGAGGCTGAGGCAGGCAGATCACTTGAGGTCAGGAGTTTGAGACCAGCCTGGGCAGCATGGTGAAACCCCATCTCTACTAAAAACACAAAAAAATTAGCTGGGTGTGGTGGCAGGAACCTGTAGTCCCAGCTACTCAGGAGGCTGAGGCAGGAGGATTGCCTGAACCCCAGAGGTGGAGGTTGCAGTGAGCAGAGATCCTGCCAGGGCACTCCAGCCTGGGTGACAGAACAAGACTCCGTCTCAAAAAACTTAAAAAATAAATAAATAAACAAATAAAATTATAATTATACACATTATATTTATATTATATAACATATAATACATAATTATATGTATGTAATATAGAATTATATTATATATTTAATATTATAATTATGTTAATATAATATAAATATAAATTATAAACTTATATAATACATTATATGTAATATTTATATTATTATCACTATAAATATATTTATATTTGTTATATAACATATACTATAATATATTCATATAATATACAACATATATATTATAAATATTCATATACTATGCTATAATATAAATACATATATTTTCCCCAGTACTAAATATAAGACAGTTAACTCTTATTTTTCAACAGGGAGCATTTCTCAAAGTGTCACATAGAACACTTATTCCTCCATTTGTTAGTATCTGCTATACATATAATATAAAAAGATATTTTCTTGATCAAGTAAGTTCGGGAAATGCTGAGCTAAAGTCAAACATGTTTCTTTATTGCACGAATTTTCAGAGCTTTTAACACAGCAGAGTGCAAACATGCATTTCCCAACCCCTGTGTGACCACAGGACTCCCTTTTAAAGCATATTTCTCAGGATTAGTGTTCTAAGGAGCACTGATCCAGAAAGCTTAGAACTTCCTATCATGTTCCTTCTTCTTCCACCCACTTCATTATTGAAGAAACAGCTCAGAGTTGGTGGGAAGAAAAGAAGAACGTATTTCAGACACATAAAAGCAAAATTTGGAAAAGAAATAACAGAATGGGACCTTGGAAGTGATTTTCCTTTGCGGATGTGTTTGTCTGTAAGAACATATTTGAGGGTATGAGGTTCAGAGACAAATGCCACAATTCGCACCCAAGAGAACTGAGGACAGAACCATGCTGAATTCTAAGGCGGCGATCTTGTCTTGAGAAATGTTGCTGCATAAGTGAGTCTATCCCTGCTTAAGTAAAATATCCAATTAATTTACTAGAACGCTGCATTGTCCGACTACAGGCAATTAATTTAATGTTACTCAATATCATTTTATTACTTGCCTCCCAAAAAAGGCGGTTCTATATAACACTTTTTCTAAATGATGCAAATAAGGATAAATGAGAAAATAAGGTAACACAAGAGGCATTGTTGAAGATGATGAGCATGTTCTTACTGCAACAAAGCTTGGGTTGACACAGAAAATCTCCATAAGAAATCCCATTTTTGCCCCATGACTTTCCCAACTGACCTAAAGTCTGGTCAATCTCCAAGTGAAGTCTGCGAAGAATCTGAATTCAGCCACAGATTAAGAAAAAAAACATGGCCTCTTCCATTAAACCAGAAGTGTGAATGCCAAACTGCAATTTGACATATATAGAAATTGAGGGAAACAGGAAGTAAAAAAAGAAACCTGAAATGGGTGATGTCTCCTAACAAACACCTAATTCACCACCGGCTCTGCAAACTTGCTTTGTGCCAAAACCCTTCCACGAGACTCCGCAATGCTCCTGACCTAGCAGCTGTGATTTTTGGAATATGCTAAGCATCTAAGAAAGTCTGGGAAATACCGGAGTTCAAAAGCACCTCCTTTCTGAGAAGGAGCCTAAAGGATATTCCAGGGCAACTTTCTAATTTTTGGGTTGAAATTTTCTTTGTGCTTCTGTTTGGTGAGCTGCTCAGCTGACTCCCATGCCTGAGCTGCACAGTGCCAGCTCCCGGTGACCCTTGAGAGGGAAATGGAACCTGAGATTGTCAAAGCTGGAGGGGACCTGAATGATCATCCCCTCTAGCCCAACCTCCTGTGTTTATAGATCTGAAGGCGGGGAGCCTGAAACCCACCCAGCATCCTGAGAGTAAATGTGCCTTCCTCCTTTCTTCTATTTCTGTGCGATTTTCCCATGGCATCCGGCCAGAGCATCTACACCAGTAATGTCTAGAGGATTTATGAGGCCGAGCGATCCTTTGGGTTTCTACGCAGACCTAAACAGGAAACCCACACAAGGAAATGCCCTTTCTGTTTGCAGGCCAAATTCCCAGGATGCCTTTGCCAGAGTGCCCTGGCTGGAACAAAACAAAGGCCTGGCACAATAAATGCCCTTAGATCCAAAGGGAAAGGTGCCCTCCCCACCTCTCCCCATCCCCTCCCTGGTCCAGGAGGCCCTCTATTAGTTTAATGAGAACAAAACTTCCTTCTCTCAGAACTCAGCTTCACTTACTCCACTGGTTGAGAGGCTGGAGGGGGGTCCCCTTGGATCTCCAGGTGGATTTCAGGGTATTACTTCTCCTTACCTGTGCAAAGTCAACCTGGGCAAGTCCTCCAGGTTAATTAACCAGACACCCTACTCACACCCCTCTTATTCTTTCTCCATATTTAGCCCCTAGAAGATGCCTTAGAGATGAAAACAAATACATACATTTCCTAATCAAGAGGTAGCCAGATGCAGCCAGAGTCCTTCTGAGCCTGGACTGCACGGTATGACAGTCACTCAACCCAACACAGCTCTCTTGCCTTTGCTGCAACCTTAACACCCTGCGTCCTGCCAAATCTCCTCTTCCCATTTCATCAGTCCATTTACACTGGTGTCCAGCCATTCCAGCCCACCATGGCATTTAAAAATCTTTCAGCTCTCTGTGGAAGATCTGAGGCTTAAGAAAGAGACTGTTGCTCAGGGCTGGACAGGAAGGAAGTATGCATTCCTGGCTCCCAGAACAGAACAGCAATGTGGGTGACCCTTCGCCCCCTCCCCAAGGCGTCCCCTTGGGCCGACACAAAAATAGATTCTATCCTCCTTGGTTTGTCTCCACCTCCCTCGGGAAAGAAGACACAGGCTTCTAGTGAGTCAACAGTATTATCGGGGCTTGACTGTCTTTCAGGAATGACCAGATGTTGGGAAGAGGATAATGTGTCATTTCCTTTAACAAATAGTCTGGGCATCTGTGCATTTCCTTTTGAGCCAGCTCTTCAGGAGACTGCCGCAGTGACAGGGAAGGACAAATCACACTGGCTTCTACTCTCACGGGTACTGGGGGACTCCTTGAACCCTTTGGATTCCAGCCCTCCATAAGAAAATATTTCTGTCCTTTGTATGCATGAGTGACCCCACAAGAAGACAGCATAGGGAGTGGTTATAAGCAAAGAATTTGGAGACAAAATAAATGCTCTAAGGGAAAAAGACAAGTAGCCAATGAACACTGGGAGAGGGCTTGGAGGAAACAAATTGTTCATCCATTCCCCCAAATCAGTGGTTCTCAGTAGTGAACCAGCATGAGCAACATTTGCCTGGGAACTTGTCTACCACCCCAGCCTTACTGAAACTCCAGGGGTGAAGCACAGCAATCTCCTTTGACAAGCCTTCCAGGAGATTCTGATGTGAGCTCAAGATTGAGAACTACTGAGCCAGATAGATCTTAGCTGGTCCTAGGCCTTCCCAGAAAGCATTTTTAAAATTTTCCTCCACAGGATGCCTACACGCTGCTGCCTCTGCGGCCATCATGTCTCTAGTGATCCCTGAAGAGTTCCAGCATATTTTGCGAGTACTCAACACCAGCATCGGTGGGCGGCAGAAAAAAAACCTTTGCCATCACTGCCATTAAGGCTGTGGGTTGAAGACATGCTCATGCAGTGTTGAGGAAAGCAGACACTGACCTCACCAAGAGGGCGGGAGAACTCACTGAGGATGAGGCGGAACATGTGATCACCATTATGCAGGATCCATGCCAGTACAAGATCCCAGACTGGTTCCTGAACAGACAGAAGTATGTAAAGGTTGGAAAATATAGGCAGATCCTAGCCAACAGATGACAAGCTCTGTGAAGAGCTGGAGTGACTGAAGAAGATTCAGGCCCACAGAGGGCTGTGCCACCTCTGGGGCCTTCGTGTCTGAGGCCAGCACAGCAAGACCACTGGCTGCCATGGCTGTACTGTGGGTGTGTCCAAGAATGAATAAGTTTGTAGGCCTTGTCTGTTAATAAATAGTTTATATACCAAAAAAAAAAAAAAAAAAGCAGAGAGAGTGTGGGATGGTTACCTGAGAAAATGCTTTAGCTACCTTGCAGGGGTGGGAAGAAGGGACAGGAAGGGACAGGACTTGTAAATGAGGCTATTCTGGCAAGAGAAAGATCCTGCAAATAGAAATGAACTGACAGCAAATAAAACAATCCAAGATATATCTTATCTCTCTGCTCATACTGCATTAATTTGCAGCACTTCTAGAATATGGCTAAATGACGTAAGTGTGTATTCACAGCATATTTCTCAGTTTAAATAAAATGCGCAATGTGGGCCCAAGTATGTAAACTGTACGTGCATATCAATCTATATTTAGAAAAAATATTAGAAGATTATATATCAAAACGTGATCATCTCTGGGTAGTGGAATACGAATAACCTTTACTCCATTCTTTATGACGTTTTGTTTTTTCCCCAATGTTTCCATAATATTTTTTGGTATTTTTTTTAATAACAAAACAACTGTAATAAAGTGACAAGCTTGTTGGATCAAAATAGTCATTTAAAAAAATCTGTATAGCCCTCTCCAGAGGCTACCTCTCCAAGAATTTATGTCACACTGATAATTAGCACCACCTGTTACACTTGTGCTAAAATGGGCACAAAGAACGTTGGATTCAGAACATATAAAGAGATTGTTAAAACTCCTCAGCTCCAGTTGAAACCAGCACAGCAGGGAGAGTTGCAGAAAAATGTGAGTCAGAGCCCACCCTGGGGCTCGGGGCCCCGCTGGGGCTGGCCCAGGGCCATCGTGTGCCTCCAGCACGTGAATTTGGGTTGCTGGGTGTCCTCAGCAGCCTGCAGGGACC
Organism: Piliocolobus tephrosceles; assembly: GCF_002776525.5. Lineage (NCBI taxonomy): Eukaryota > Metazoa > Chordata > Mammalia > Primates > Cercopithecidae > Piliocolobus > Piliocolobus tephrosceles. The sequence continues at coordinate 84,386,631 of NC_045434.1, forward strand.
CATTGTCCTTCTGTGCAGCTTTGTTCGGGAGCCCCAGTACCCTCTCAGTTTTCACACCCTGATTTCCTACCAGGGAGAGGCCCTGGGCAAAAACAAAACAAAATAAAAACACTGAAAGGGCTCTCAAAGCCTAGAAAGGAAGAAAGGACAATGGAACGTGATGTAAGGGTCGCTAAACAGCCAGTGACTCAGCACTTCTGCACTGTCAACACCAGCTGCAGCCTGCAGCGGTGGCAGTGGCAGCTCACAGAACAGACACACACACACAGTGCAAACATTACACTGCCTGGAGAATGGCAAAAATTCTGACTCTTAGACTGTGCTGCAGCCAAGAAGACACAGAATCAAAGACTTCTGGAGCTTCAAGAAACCTGGCAGAACATATAAGCATGTTGGACCTTAATTCAGTTTGCCATTAACATCTTTTATCAAGATCCCTAAGGAGGGCTGGGCATGGTGGCTCATGCCTGTAATCCCAGCACTTTGGGAGGCCAAGGTGGGAGGATCATTTGATGCCAGGAGTTTGATATCAGCCTGGGCAACATAATGAGACCCCATCTCTACAAAAAACTAAAAATTAAAAAAAATCCCTAAGGAGCTGGACTTGTCACTGGGGTCAGATTCTCCAAACTGGACCCACTGTCTGCCTGCAAGCATGGCTATAACTCATTCTAATTCCTTCTGAAGCATCACACAATGAAATGTGGTTAGTGTGGGAGATTCTAGTGTGGGCTTCTGGAGGAGACTTTAGGGGAAAATTCTCACCCTTTATGAGTCATGTGAGGGGCTGGGAGAAGATTCTGCACAAATCACAAATGGGAGTGAGGGCCGGGTATGGTGGTTCACGCCTATAATCTCAGCACTTTGGGAGGCTGAGATGAGCACATCACTTGAGTCCAGGAGTTTGAGACCAGCCTGGACAACATGGCAAAATCCTGTCTCTACAAAAAATACAAAAATTAGCTGAGTGTGGTGGTGCAAGCTTGTAGTCCCAGCTACTCAGGAGGCTGAGGCAAGAGGATCACCTAACCCTGGGGAGGTCAAGGCTACAGTGAGCAGTGATCGTGCCATTGTACTCCAACCTGGGCAACAGATGAGACCCTGTCTCAAAACAAACAAAACAACAACAATGACAACAAAAACCAAGTAGGAGTAGGAATCTGTCCCATAAAGTTTGGACATGGGCAATTACTCTGTCTGCAAATGTATCATCTTATTAAAAGATACATTTTAAAATTCAGCCTTTACCTCAATCCAAGTCTGTTGAAGCACCCCCTCCCACAGAGTGAGTTGGGCTCACCCACTCCTCCCAGATGGCTCTGCTCCCACTAAGCCCACAGCAAGGAACCCTGAAGATTAGGTTGGTCTTAGGAGGCCTGACGCTCACCATTAACCACCAAATCTATTTGTTGGACCAGCACTGCTCATGAGACGTGATCAAAAAGCAACTTTATTTTTGTTACCCACTGCTCCTTCAAAATTTATTCCATGAGGAAAGCTCTTTCCTGCCATTAGATAAAAATTATGAGGACTCTAGAATTTTTCTGCTCACTCTAAGGTATTAGATCATTCTATGGGCATTTTAAATCACAAAATACAGTCTCATTAGAGATATTAAGTGTCTGAGTCTGGCATGGTGGAGCACACCTATAATCTCAGCGATTTGGGAGGCTGAGGAGAGAGGATCACTAGAGACCAAGAGTTCAAGACTCGCCTGGGTAACAAAGTGAGATCCCTTTTCTTTTTTTTTTTTTTTTTTGAGACAGAGTCTTGCTCTGTCGCCCAGGCTGGAGTGCAGTGGCGGGATCTCAGCTCACTGCAAGCTCCGCCTCCCGGGTTCACGCCATTCTCCTGCCTCAGCCTCCTGAGTAGCTGGGACTACAGGCGCCCGCCACCACGCCCGGCTAGTTTTTTGTATTTTTTAGTAGAGATGGGGTTTCACCGTGTTAGCCAGGATGGTCTCGATCTCCTGACCTCATGATTCGCCCGTCTCGGCCTCCCAAAGTGCTGGGATTACAGGCTTGAGCCACCGCGCCCGGCCGTGAGATCCCTTTTCTAAAAAAAAAAATTTACAAACAGCTGGGCATGGTGGTGCATGGCTGGCTGTAGTCCCAGCTGAGGTGGGAGGATGGCTTGAGCCCGGGAGTTCAAGGTTGTAGTAAGCTATGATCATGCCAGTGCACTCCAGCCTGGGTAACAGAGCCACAGAAAGGAAAGGGAAGTGAAGCGAAGGGGAGGGGATAGGAGGGGAAGGGAGCGGGGAAAGAGAGAGAGGAGAGCGACAGAAAGAAAAAAAAAAGAAAGGCTTTAGCTGCCATCTTGCATCCCCGCGTGTGTGTGTCTAATCTCAGCTGGTCCACCCAAGACTTCCTGAGCACCAACCCTAGTTCCCTGCGCGGCCCCTTATCCACTCTGACAAGATGAAAGAAACAATCATGAACCAGGAAAAACTCCAAGGAACAACGATCCAGTTTAACAACTCTGAAGTTCAGGCATCTCTGGCAGTGAACACCTTCACCATTACAGGCCATGCTGAGACAAAGCAGCTGACAGAAACGCTACCCAGCGTCTTAAACCAGCTTGCTGCAGTCAGTCTGACTAGTTTAAGGAGACTGGCTGAAGCTCTGCCCAATCTGTGGATGGAAAAGCACCACTTGGTACTGGAGAGGAGGAGGAGGAGGATGATGATGATGATGAAGTTCCACGTCTTGTGGAGAATTTTGATGAGGCTTCCAAGAATGAGGCAAACTGAATTGAATCAACTTCTGAAGATAAAACTTGAAGAAGTTACTGGGAGATGCTATTTTATATTATGACTGCTTTTAAATAATTTTTTGTTTATGGATCTGATAAAATCTAGATCTCTAATATTTTTAAGCCCGAGCCCCTTGGACACTGAAACTCTTTTCAGTTTTTGCTTACACACAATTCATTCTTTGCAGTTAACTAAGCAGAAGAAACCTGAGAACAAAGTTTGAAACAAAGGTTAATAAAGTTATTCACCTAGAAGAAAAATAAAGAAAGGAAGGAAGGATCGATTAGGGGCTAGGCGTGGTAGCTCACACCTGCAATCTCAGCACTTTGGGAGGCTGAGGTGGGAGGATCACTTGAGCCCAGGAGCTTGAGACCAGCCTGGGCAACATGGTGAAACCCTATCTCTACTAAAAATACAAAAATTAGCCAGGCATGGTGGTGAGCACCTGTAGTCCCAGCTACTCAGGAGGCTAAGGTGGGAGAATCACTTGAGCCCAGGAGGTTGAGGCTGCAAATGACCCATGATTGCACCACTGCATGCCAGTCGGGGTGACAGAGCAAGGCTGTGTCTCAAAAAAAAAAAAAAAAAAAAAAAAGGAAAATAAAAGAAATTCAATATCTGGGCCAAGAATCCAGAATATTAACACTTTAATATTCATTTAAAGAAGAGGCTTTCCAGCACTTCCCATGCCCATCCTATAGGAAAGCGCAGAGCTCAGGAGACACAGTTCTTACCAGGCTCTCCCTGTTACAATTGTCCCGTCCATCTCAGCTCCCCAGGCTTTGATTGAATTTAGAATGTCTCCCAGCCAGCTGTCTCTGCCATGAGGCTTCCATCTGTTGGTCCCAGCTCTCTGGAAGTGTGATTCTCTCCTAAATGCAGCCCTGTTTTCTCCTCCACCTACCTCCTCTGCCAAGACTGCTTTCATAGGAGTTCCCCAAATGCAGATCCAGAGTATTTACACATGGAAATAAGCAAATGCTACAAGTTAGAGTTTTCTCCTCTCCCTTCCCCAGGCAACTCTGGTTACTAACATTTACCAGCATAGCACTGCATGCAGTTATAAATGTAGTAAATCATACTGCTATATATTCCTATATCCAGATCCTTCATATGACATGGCTGGAAGATAAGTTTCCCAGTCAGAGCCACCATAGAAAGAGGGTGGATGGGCGGAGGCTTCGTTTCACCTAGGAATATCCCCAGGGGTAGTCAGCAAAAGTATGCTGAAGGAAAAGACAACAGACTTCCAAGGGCCTGGAGGAAGCACCTGTTTTCTAGGAAAAGAACTTTTCTTTTTTCTTTTTATTTTTTTAAATATACTTTTAGTAGAGACGGCGTTTCACCATTTTGGCCAAGCTGTTCTCAAACTCCTGAACTCAGGTGATCTGCCCTAGGTATGAGCCACTGCACCTGGCCTCAGGAAAAGTAATTTTTTTTTTTTTTTTGAAACAGAGTTTTGCTCTTGTCCAGGCTGGAGTGCAGTAGCATGGTCTTGGCTCACTGCAACCTCCGCATCCCAGGTTCAAACAATTCCCCTGCCTCAGCCTCCCAAGTAGCTGGGATTACAGGTGCCCACCACCATGCCCGGCTAATTTTTCTATTTTTAGTAGAGATGGGGTTTCACTATATTGGCCAGGCTGGTCGTGAACTCCTGACCTCAGGAGATCCACCTACCTCGGCCTCCCAAAGTGCTGGGATTATAGGCGTGAGCCACCATGACCGGCCAGTAAAAGTAATTTTCTAACAGGTGAAGGAGATGAGTGGGTCTGTGTTCCTCAGAATGGGGACACAGGCTGAGTGGCTAGAGAGTGGCCCACTGAGGCAGGGCTGTCCCCAATAGGCAGTCTAGGTCTTTGCTCATCTGGCTGGCAACTCTACCTGCAGTAGTGGGGATGTATCCAGACTAGGAGGATTGGTGAGAGCCCCAGACTCGGGATGTTGAGAGCCGGTTTCTGACTGTGACAGTTATGATGGTCCCTGGAGAGGGTAGGGGAAGAGGGAGAAGCCTGTGAGTTAACAGTGAAACATCCTGTAGCAATGGCCCAATGAATGAGGGAGTGGCAGTGCCAAGCTCCTAAAGGAGTATTAACTGTGCTGGGGGCAAGGATACAGGGGTCCCACAGAGGTGGAATGAATTGCCCTGGCAAGTCTAGGACCCATGGAGCCCCACTGAGACTCCATCACCATAATTCCAAAAACAGGTAAATGTATGTAAATCAAATCTGCTCTGTTTTCTCTATTTCTCCAGATTTGTTTTCTTCTTGGACTCATTATCTTTATGGAAACTAGGTCGAGTTGGATTCTTTTCTATCAGCCATGTACAGCCCCATTAGCTTTCTAACACTGTTAGAGAGTCTTTCAATTATGTTAAATGAAGCCAAATTTGCCATTCTTTAAAACGTTTAAGTTTCCATGCAAGTTCCCTTGACCTGGTTTTCTTTTGTCCCCTTGGGACACAGAATTCCTGTTAATGATACCTTATGACACTGCAGAAGACAGGAAGACATTGATGTCAAAGGGGAGCTGACCCTTGAAACCGACAGGCTGGAGAAGAGCCATTTTTCCCTTTCCCAGGTCACAAATGATGTGGGAGAGAAGTTGCCAAACACTAGCCTTGCTTGTTTTTTAAACATCAATTTAGGAAAGTATAGACACAAGGAAGAGAAAATTCAACACTAATTCAAAGAAATGTATTTAATTTGAATGTTGGATAAACAGTAGCTATGTCATGAGGTAATAATAAATAATAAAATAAAATAATATTTTGACATCCAAATTTCGAGAGCTTAGCTAGGTGTGAGGATGTCTGCCCATTGTCCCACCTACTCCTGGGCTGAGGTGGGAGGATGGCTTGAGCCCAGGAGTTTGAGGCTGCAGTGAGCTGTGATCACACCCCTGCACTCCAGCCTGAGTGACAGAGCAAGACCCTGTTGAAAGAAAGAAACAGAGAGAGAGAAGGAGGAGAAAGAAAAGAAAGAAAAGAAAGAAAGGAAGAAAGGAAGAAGGAAAGAAAGAAAGGGAGAAGAAAGAAAGAAAGAGAGAGAAAGAAAAGAAAAGAAAAAAGAAAAGAAAGAAAAGAAAGAGGGGAGGGGAGGGGAGGAAAGAGGAGAAAAAGAGAAGCCAAAAGCTATGCCAAGGAGTCTCAAAACACCCCCAACCCATCCAAGCATTCTTAGGCTTAAATGATAATTATCCCAGATCTGGTAACAGGGCAACCTGAAACCAATGCTCCTGTTTATAACATTCACCCACAATCGGACTTGCCACAGAGTCTTAGGACCAAAGTCCGAGGCCCAAATCTATGGTGTTGGGATTGACAAAGACCATCTGATGGTTCTACTAAACCAACTTAGACCTTTCTGATCTTATTTAAAATGGGGTATGAGACAGTGCCTCTACCCCTAAATTGTTATGTCTATTACTGTGCTACCATCTAATGGCGAAGTGTATTAAAACACAAATGAAACCTAGTCCAGGGAACACTGACTACCCTTACATTTTTTTTTTTTTTCCTATGGCCAATAGTTACATCTCTCTATCTCTCCAGATAAGGCACCAAATGTTCTCCATCATTCATAAAAAATGCCCCCAGATCTAAGATTTCTGGTAGGGAAAAAGTAATAAAGTCCAATTTAAGCAGAAAAAGATTATGCAACATTAAGGAGGACAGAGGGTTTTTTCTAAAACACTCTCAAAGTGTACAACAAAAGACAAAACATTATTTTAAGATAGATATTGTTTAACTTTCTCATATATGAGAAGTTACTAATGGCAGAAATATTAATGTAGTATAGTATGTGCATAATGCATTACCATTTTACAGAGAGGATAAAAATGAAGCCATCACCCTCTACAGAGACTATTCACCACCCTAAAAATAAAGTCTCATAGCAAAAATAAAGTTTTCCTGTTATGTGATAAAAAGGATAGCAGATTACCAACATTTTTCCCTCTGCTCCCGCTGGCTAAGATTTCAGATCATTACAACTTATTTGGGAATTTTCCTCCCAGGCCTAAATGTTAGAATTGGGGATCATTTTGGGAAATGTATTAGGCAATGAAAACAAAGAATGCTCCTCCCCACCCCTAAGCTCTTCCTTTTCTCTAAAAGAGCACAGAACATATATATTGAGGATTTTCCACTTCCTGAGCAGTTCCATTAATGTCACCAATAACTCAAACTTTAAATCACATCAGGAGACAGCCAGGTCCCCAAGAACTCCTGGGACACAGCCAGCTGGTCCACAGTGCATTGAGGCTTGCTGCAGAGCCCCCGGAGAGCGGTCCTGCATGGGCTGGGAGGGTGTCATGGACAGGTGACAACCAGACACTTAGTCAGTTGGTAGGGCACAGCTGCCATGGGAACAGCAAGTGAGATGGGTAGGTAGAATTAGGACACCCCAAAACATGGCTTCGAACACGAGTTGTGCTGTGAAATTTTGAGATACATATTAGTAAATTAAAAAAAAAAATCTAGAGATGTAAATTTCAAGTTGATTTCCAACCAGGGCGTGGACAGGGTCACTATAAGAGCAGAGAATATAGCTTCTGGGTTGGGATACACACTGACGTGCCCCTTCCCAAACAGTGCCTCTCTCTCCCACAACTATTAGAGCACGGAGTAATGGAAATCATGTACTGCTAAGTTATAAGCATATGTAAAAATACAAAACTGGGCCAGGCGCCGTGGCTGATGCCTGTAATTTCAGCACTTTGGGAGGCTGAGGTGGGAGGAGTGCTTGAGCCTAAGGGTTTGAGACCACCCACTTGCTACTCAGGCAGCTGAGGTAGGAGGATCCCTTGAGCCCAGGAAATCTAGGCTGCAGTGAGTTATGATCAAGCTACTGCACTCCAGCCTGGGTGACAGACAGCAAACTTGTCTTCGAAAAAAAAAAAAGACAACTCACAGAACTGTACAAAACATCACATCTCTTCCTCTCTTGACCCTTATTTTCACCCCTGCCCACAGGTAAGATACAATAACCAGTCCTATCTCCTAAATCAGTGGTTCTTAAACTGTTGTCCCCAGTCAGCGGCATCAGTGTCCCCTGGAAACTTGTTAGAAATGCAAAGCCTGAGCTGGGCATGGTGGCTCATGCCTGTAATCCCAGCACTTTGGGATTGTGAATGGATCACCTAAGGTCAGGAGTTCGAGACCAGCCTGACCAATATGGTGAAACCCTGTCTCTACTAAAAATACAAAAATTAGCTGGGCGTGGTGGCACATGCTTGTAATTCCAGCTACTTGGGAGCTAAGGGAGAATTGCTTGAACCTGGAAGGCAGAGGTTGCAGTGAGCAGAGATTGCACCACTGCACTCCAGCCTGGGCAACAAGAGTGAAACTCCGTCAGAAAGGAAAGGAAAGGGAAAGGGAAGGAAAGGAAAGGAAGAAAGAAAAGAAAGGAAGGAAGGAAGGAAGGAAGGACAGAAGGAAGGAAGGAAGGAAGGAGAGAAAGAAGAAGGAAAGAAGAAGGAAGAAAGGTAGGAAAAGAAAAAAGAAACGCAAAGTCTCAGGCCTCATCCCATTATTACTGAATCAGAAAATATGGGGGAGGTAGGTTCCACAAATCTGCATTTTAACAAGTTCTCTGGGTGATTCTGATACACACACGAGCTTGAGAACTGCTGTTCCAAATGCAGACGCTGAAAGCGCATACGGGGATGCAGTTTGTTTGCTAAAAGATGGCAAACAAGGGTGTAACCAAGTCTAGATAAAACGTGAAGCTCTGGAATCAACACCTTCCTCCTGTACCTTCAACTCCCTCAAATGTCATATGATGTGGCGTTCTGGTCCAGACCACCCCAGTGGCTTTAGTGGGGTCAGTCCACCTCAAGAGCCTGGTTATTTTCTCTGGGAACTGAAGCAAAGTTGTTGGAATAAAGCTAGCAATCCAAGGTAGAGTTAAATAGAGAGGTCCTTGGGGACCCTATATCTCCTTATTTTGTTTTCTAATCTTTAGGATCAGTGGTTCATTTCCTAATCCAGCAAGAATGGTTGGCAAGTCTGGGCTGTTAGGTGGGAGAAACACCGCCCTGGAACACTGAGATCTCGTTGTACACAAAGGAAACAGCGTGGTCCTGCTAACAGCTTGGGAACTGAGATAGCAACAGAATCACCAACAGAACCCTGTGAAAAGAGGACAAAAAGCCATTTATTGTATGGTTGCTCTTTTCTGATAAATATAAAAGCTACAGAAAAGTCTAAATAATACCGTAACTAAAACCTATATTCCCACCACGTAGATTAATAACTGTTAACACTGTGTCAAGTTAAACAGCAGTTTTGCAAAGCTGTGAAAAGACTGCATCTGGCAGTGAGCTGGGAAACAAAGAGGAAAACAGCTAGAATAGGGAGAAATGAGCTAAGTATTTCTGAAATAATTTTTTAACAAAGAATGTCCCCATTCTTTTATCAGAAAACATTTCAAATATGAAGTTTCCACATAGCTACTAATAATAGTTTGTAAATTTGCATAGCTGGAGGCCGGAGAGTTGAAATTTACAAATAATGAAGAGCAGAAAAATAGCTGGAGAGGAAGCCAGCTCCTTTCCTTGGGAAAAACAGAATATGCTTTCGGACAACTCCCTATCCCCTGAAGCGAGCAGGAAAGAAATCAGGCTGGTTCAACAGAAATCCAACTGCAGATCAAGAAGTGTGAGGCTTTCCCATCGCTGTTTGTGGAGTTGAGGCCAAACCCTGGAAGATCCAGAAGAAAGAACTGTCACCCAGGGCATTCCCTCGCTGGCTGACCTTGGACTATCTGCTTGGTGTTACCCATCAAAGCAGAGGAGCAGTAAGAACATGCACTGAAGTAAGAATCATGAGCTATTAGTGCTTCTACCTAGGGTGGGGAAAACATGGAAGTGTGGAGTCTGGAGGGCTGCTTCTCAGAGGACAAGGTCACAGGGAGCTGAGCTGGCCAAGGAGCAGGCTGGCCAAGGAGCAGGCTGTCATCTTTGCTCTGATCCAACCAGTTTTACAGTCACCGTGGCAGCCCCTGTGGCAACATCCACAACTTCTGAAATGATATCTCCTGCAGCTCTGAGGGTGTGTCTTCTGTTCTTTGACAAGTGCATTCTATTGCTAAAGGGGAACAAAATTTAAAATGTTTATCCTTCCCTCTTAACCCTGCTGGAAAACCTCTTCCTTGCTTAGACAAACCCATTTCCCCTGCAGGCAGGACAAACATGGAAAGGGGCAGAGAAGTTTTTGTTTGTTTGTTTGTTGCTGTATAAGAGGGCTAGAGGAGGGGAAGTCTAGACTAGTCATCCCCTGGGTATCTCCTGTTTGTGTACATATTGGTAAATTTAATATATTCATTGGAGAATTTAATAAAGTTAAGCACAGAGTTCAGCGGGGCAGCTTCAGCTAATCTTCCCACATTCCCACGCCCCAGGTGAAAAGCTGTGTTGTCTATCAACCAGCACCTGCCCTTTCAAAGAAATGCTATGTGTCATCACAGTCACAGGCTTTATGAGGACCAAGGGCACCAAGTCCCCAACTGATGTGCTTCCTTCCAGATCCTTCAGAACCTCAATTGACGCAATGAGAGTCTGTTTGCCACAGCCAGAGCAAACTGCGGAGGATGCCTGCAGAAACGTTCAGGCCCATTAAAAACCAATAACAAGAAATGGATTTTTCACCTGGCTTCCTATGCAAAAAAAAAAAAAAAAAAAAAAATGGGGGAAAAAGAGAATGTAGATTACATGTATGTGTGGCTGTGTATGCATTGCTGTTACCTCTATTAGAAATTCATTCTTTTAGCCAATAAACATTTTTGGTACTTATTATGTACAAAGCTCTGTGCTAGATTCTGTTAACAAACATGAATAAAGCATAGTTCCTGGCTTCCAAGAGCTCATGATGTGGAGGAGAAAATCACACATAAAAACTAAAAAATCGTATTATAAGTTCTATAATAAAGGCTCATTCATCTGTTCAACAAAGATTTATTGTACACAATGTGCCAGCCTCAAGTATGAACAAATAATTTTGAGAGCACAGAGGCCAAATATAACTACCATTCTCCTTTCAACCATGAAAGGTGTGATAAAAGAGCTCCCATGGATATACTCTTTAAGGAGAGGGTCCCTATCTTTTTGTACACCGGTCATACCTGGTGTGCGCCTGGCAAATGTTCAATAAATACTGCTCATTAAAGAAAGGATTTTTTTGTTCTGTTATTAATTAAACATTTTCAACCTCATCCTTCTTTGCCATCTACTCACTAATTCCATAAGCACTTACTGAACATCTACATATATGCTGGGAGCAAGGGCTATAGAAACAAGAAGCTGTTCAGTGAGGGAAAACAGGAGAGAAACTAAACTGAGCCTCAAAGAATGTGTAAGAATAAAACAAATTACACATGCCTGTAATCTCAGTACTCTGGGAGGCCAAGGCGGGAGGACTGCTTGAGCCCAAGAGTTCAAGGCCAGCCCGGACAACATAGGAAGACCCTGTCTCTACAAAAAATTTTGAAAATAAAACAAAACAAGTTGTGTGTGTCTGAGGGATGACATTTCATGGAGGGAGGACGGTTTAAGAAAGACATAGAAGAGAGGTGCAGTGTGGGCATGTGGGGATCTCCAAACAGTTCAGTGTCATGAGCTTTCCACTTTCAAAAACTTGATCTTGTCAGATCTAACCTTGAGCTAACCAAACTTTTGAGGGAAAGTGTATCAACTAGAATGCCGATTCCTCAAGTCGTTACTCTGTCTGGTGGGCTAGATGTTCATGTGGGCATTGGAATATGTATATATCCAAAAGGATGCTTAAGTGAGATGACACTGGGGAAAACTGCAAAGCTAGTGATCTTGTCATCAACTTAGAATAGCCGGCTGTATCTGTCTTTATCACCATCTTCCCTCTCCCTCTGTCATAAACAAGCTTCCAGGATGCTGCACTCTTTCCTACTTCCTCAGTTCACACACTCCTCACCCCATTGCAATCTGAATTCTACCCCACCTCTCCCCTGAGGCTGCCCCCACCTAGGTCATAAACGCTCTCTCTGTCGCTAAATACAGGATTCCTCTTAGTCCTTCTCATTCTTGATGTGTCTGTAGCTTCTAACCCTAAGATGAGCTCTCCTTCATCCATTTCGATGCTACCACTCCTTCCTGTTTTCCTTCTGATATCGCAGGCCCTCTTGCACCTTCCTTTTACTCTGCCAACCCTACAACTAATAGTTTTCCTCTACTGTTCTCGCTTTCTGTAAGATCATGACTTGATTGTCACCTATACAGTCTAAAGATTCCCAAATTAAGACTGGTGGCTCTAATGGCTTTTTCAAGAAATTGTGGTAAAATACACACAACATGAAGTTTACCATCTGCTATGGTTTGAATGTTTGTCCCCTTCAAAATTCATGTCAGAATTTATTCCCCAGTGTGGCAGTATTGAGAGGTGGGGCCTTTAAGAGGTGATTAGGTCATGGGGAGCTAATTCATGGATTAATGGGTTATCACAGGAATGGAACTATGGCTTTATTATTATTATTATTTCAAACCATTGTGGAAATGATATACCAGACTACAAGACTGCAAAGCCACCTTCAGTGTTACTTTTCCTCCTTTTACAACCACCAAGACCAGAGTTCAGATCCAATGGGAAAAGGAACCAGAGGATCAGAGATTGGTGGCTTAAAGAGGAGGAAGAGAGATCTGAACTAGCACACTTGGCCCCCTCTACATGCAATGCCCTGCACCACCTCAGGACTCCGCAGAGAGCACCCCCCAGCAAGAAGGCTCTCACCAGATTCATCCCCTCAACATTGGACTTCCCAGCCTCCAAAACCGTAAGAAATAAATTTCATTTCTTATAATTTACCCAGTTTGAGGTATTTTGTTATAAGTAATGGAAAATGGACTAAGTCACCATCATAACCATTTTTTGGTTTTTAAAAATCATAACCATGTTTAAGTGTACAGTTCAGTGGCATTAAGTACATTCAGGTTGTTGTATAACCAGTGCCACCATCCATCTCCAGAACCCTTTTCATATTGCAACACTGAAACTCTATACCCATTGTATTAGTCTGTTCTCATGCTGCTAATAAAGACATACCCAAGACTGGTAATTGACTCACAGTTCAACATGGCTGGGGAGGCCTCACAATCATGGTGGAAGGTGAAGGAGGAGCAAAGCCATGTCTTACATGGCAGCAGGCAAGAGAGAATGAGAGCCAAGTAAAAGGGGAAACCCCTCATAAAACCATCAGATCTCATGAGACTCATTCACTGCCACAGAATACTATGGTATTCATTTATTTCCCACTAGGTCCCTCCCACAACATGTAGGAATTATTGGAGCTACAATTCAAGATGAGTTTTGGGTGGGGACACAGCCAAACCACATCACCCATTAAACAATAACTCCCCATTTTCCCCTTCCCTACCCTTCCCCACAATCACCATTCTACTTTTTGTCCCTATGAGTTAGATTATTCTCTAATTCAAGGACAAAAAGTAGCAGTACCTCATGTAAGTGGACTCATACAGTATGTATCTTTTTGTAACTGGCTTATTTCACTTAGCATAATGTCTTTGAGGTTCATCCATGCTGTAGCGTGTGTCATAATTTCCTTCTTTTCATGACTACATAATATTCCAGTGTGTGTGTGTGTGTGTGTATACATTTTGTTTATCTATTCATCCATTGGTAGACCTCTAGTTGCTTTTACCTTTTGGCTGTTGTGAATAGTGCTTCTACAAACATGGGTGAAAAAAATATCTCGTTGAGACTCTACTTTCAATTCTTTTGGGCATATACCCAGAAGTGAAATTGGTGAACAAAATCATAATTCTATTTTTAATTTTTTTGAGGAACCACCATACTGTTTTCACAGAGGCTGCAACATTTTACCTTTCCACCAATGGTGCACAAGAGTTCCACTTTCAACACATCCTCACCAACACTTGTTATTTTCTGTGTGTTTAAAAAAAAAAAATAGTAGCCATCCTAATGGTCATGAAATTCAAATGGCTTTTATGAACTCTAGATTTGCATAGCAAGTTGCCTACTGAGTACCTCATCTAAACATCCCAGAGAACCTCAAACTCAACTTGCCCAAAACAAATATTTTTCCCCAAACCTGATCTCTCCAGTGTTCCCTATTTTGACAAAAATACTACACTTTTCCAAGTGCCAAAGTTAGAAACCTGTATGGTTTTCTTTTCTGCTCTGGCAATTCTAGCTCCTTGATGTCTCCTGAATCTTCCCACTTCTCCCCACCTAATCCCACCACTATCATCTTATTTCAGGCCAGGGTCATTTCACATATGACCTTCCACAGGAGTCCTTGCCTCCTGCCTTGCTCTCTCTCATTTATTCTGCCCAATGCAAGTTATCATTTAAAATAGATGTGATCCCATCTTCCCCATTTAAAGTCCTTAAGGAGCTTCCTAATGTCTTCAGGGTAAAGCCCAAAGTCTTTTGAATGACAAAGTTCATAGCTTGACCCTTTGTCATCTTGTCCCTGCTTGTGGGTAAAACTTATCTCTTATCACGTCTTCCTCTTCTATTTAGTTCATGTTGAACCACTTGCAGTTGCCCAGATGTGTTACAATTGCTCTCACCAGGAAGTCTTGGTCTGGAACATTCTCCCCCTCCCTGCTTCCTCCGTTGCCTAGCTCAGCTGATGTGTCACTTCCTCTGGGTCCCTTCCCTACTTCATCTGGGCTGGGAGCCCTTCGTCAGTGTTCCCATGCACCTGTGCATACCTCCATCATAGCACTTACCACACTGCTCTCTCCTCTAGACTGGAAGCACTTCTAGGCTCTGAACTGTGACTTATTTATCTTTGGATCCCCAGTGTCTAGCATAGAGCATGGCACATACTAAGTGCCTATCTGGGTAGTCAGGGAAGGCTTCCTGGTGGTGATGACAACTAACTTGATTCCCAAAAATGAGGAGGAATTGGCTGGATGAAAACAGGTCAAGGAGGCTGGACATGGTGCCTCACGTCTGTAATCCAGCACTTTGGGAGGCCGAGGTAAGAAGATCACTTGAGGTCAGGAATTTGAGACCAGGCTGGCCAACATGGCAAGACCTTTCCTTACCAAAAATACAAAATATTAGCCAGGCATGGTGACCACGCCTGTGGTCCCAGCTACTTGGGAGGCTAAGGTGAGAGGATTGCTTGAACCTGGGAGGCAGAAGTTGCAGTGAGCCATGGTCACACCACTGCACTCCAGCCTGAGTGATAGAATGAGACCCCATCTCAAAAGAAGAAAAAAAGAAAGGAAAGAAAGAAAAGAAAAGAGAAAAGAAAAGAGAAGAGAAAAGAAAAGAAAAGAAAAAAAAGAAAAGAAAAGATGTCAGCTAGCTACCTAGTAGCAAATTGATTACCACTGAATCACTTCCACTGTAGAAGAGGCAGTGTTCTGTCCTCACTAGAAGAGATATTTACTTTGGATACGGATTTGTTTTCTTTGCATGCAATGCTTTGCCAAAACTACCATCTGTGGACTTACAGAATGCCTCCACCATCATGGTATTCTATAGAGCATTGCTTCTGATCAAGGAACTCAATTTGCAGCAAAAGAAGTGTGACAATGAACCCATGCTCATGGAATTCACTGGTCTTATCACATTCCCCACCATCCTGAAGCAGCTGGATGCTTTTGAAGTCTCAGTTATCACTCCAGCTAGGTGGCAATGCCTTGTGATGCCAGGGCAAGGCCATTCAGGAGGCTATATGTGCTCTGAATCAGCATCCAATATATGGTGCTGTTTCTCTGAGGGCCAAGATTCAAGGGTCCAGGAATCAAGGGGTGGAAATAGAAATGGCACCACTTGCCATTACCCTAGTGACCCACTAGCAAAATTTTTGCTTCCTGTTCCTGCAATTTTATGCTCTGCTGGCCTAGAGGTCTTAGTTCTGGAGGGAGGAATGCTTCCATTAAGAGACACAACAATGATTCAATTGAACTTGAAGCTAAGACTGCCACCCAGACTCTTTGGGCTCTTTATGCCTCTGAGTCAATAGGCCAAGAAGGGAGTTACTGTATTGGTTGGGGTGACTGGTCCAGACTTCCAAAGGGGAAATTGGACCTCCACTCCACAATGGAGGTAAGGAAGAGTATGTATGGAATACAGGAAGTCTCTTAGGGTATCTCTTAGTATTACCACACCCTGTGATTAAGGTCGATGGAAAACTACAACAGTGCAATCCAGGCAGGACTATGAATGACCCAGATCCTTCAGGTATGAAGGTTTGTGTCACTCCACCAGGTAGCAAACCTCGACCAACTGAAGTGCTTGCTGAAGGCAAATGGAATACAGAATGGGTGGTAGAAGAAGGTAGTGATCAATACCAGCTATGATCACATGACCAGTTATGGAAATGAGGACTGTAACTGACGTATATCCTCCCCATTTTGTTATATGTTCGTGTATATGTACACATTTTAAGCAAATACCTTCATTTTCCTTCTTCTCTTACTCCCTTATTATATAATATAAAATGTATTCACTTTATATCTGTATTTAAGTTAATTTTACGTCACAGTATTTACCTGGAGAACAGTAAACATCACTCAAGAGCTTCATCTCCTCTTCTGGGGAAGGAATTAGTATGAGAGAGACGTCATGTTAGTCAGAATTAGGATCTTGTTATTGTTTTTATTTGGGGATTAAGTATGGTTTAAGGAGATGCAACCCATATGGATGCCAAATTGACAAGGAGCGAATTTGTGATGGTAGTTTTATGTGTCAATTAGATGTGCAGATAGCTAATAAAACATTACTTCTGGATGTGTCTGCGAGGGTGTTTCCAGAAGAGATTAGCTCATCAGTAGACTGAGTAAAGAAGGTCTGCACTCATCCATGTAGGTGGGCATCATCCCTTGCGGTCCTAAATAGAACAGAAGGGTGGAAGGAAGGCAAATTTGCTCTCTCTATTTGAGCTGTGACATCCATATTCTCCTGCTCTTGGACATTGGCATTCCTGGTTTTCAGGCCTTTGGACTCAGATTGAACTACATCATCAGCTTTCCTGGTTCTCCAGCTTACAAACAGCAGACTGTGAGACTGATTAGCCTCCTCACATGAGGCAATTTCTATAATTAAAAGAAAATACAGGGCTGGGCACAGTGGCTCACAACTGTAATACTGCACTTTGGGAGGCCAGGGTGGTGGACTGCATAACCCTAGGAGTTCAAGACCAACTTGGACAACGTGATGAAACTCCATCTCCAACAACAACAACAACAACAACAAAGGCCGGGCGCGTGAGGCCGAGGCAGGTGGATCACGATGTCAGGAGATTGAGACCATCCTGGTTAACACAGTGAAACCCCGTCTCTACTAAAAAATACACACAAAAAAACTAGCCGGGCGAGGTGGCGGGCGCCTGTAGTCCCAGCTACTCGGGAGGCTGAGGCAGGAGAATGGCGTAAACCCGGGAGGCGGAGCTTGCAGTGAGCTGAGATCAGGCCACTGCACTCCAGCCTGGGCGACAGAGCCAGACTCCGTCTCAAAAAAAAAAAAAAAAAAAAAAAAATACAAAAAATTAGCCAGGCGTGGTGGTGTGCGCCTATAGTCCCAGCTACTCAGGAGGTTGAAGCAAGAGAATGGCATGAACCTAGGAGGCGGAGCTTGCAGTAAGCCGCGACTGTGCCACTGCACTCCAGCCTGGGAGACAGAGCAAGACTCCATCTCAAAAAAAAAAAAAAAAAAAAGGTAGCTGGGCATGGTGGCACATGCCTGTAGTCCCAGCTACTCAGGAACTCAGGACGCTTAGGTTGGGGGATCTGTTGAGCCCAAGAGGTAGAGGTTGCAGTGAGTTGAGATCACACCACTGCACCACTGCACTCCAGCCTGGGTGACAGAGCAAGACTTTGTCTCAGTAAATACACACACACACACACATACACACACACACACACACACACTATAAGTTCTGCTTCTTTGAGGAATCCTGACTAATACAACAGGTCAAGAAATACCTCAGGCAATAGAGGCAACAAGCAAAGATGCAGGTGTGTGATACAGAATGATGCATCAGAGAACTGTAGGTTACGCAAGGTGGCTGGAGCACTTGAACTACAAGGCAAGGAGTGGTCAAGGACAAGTCCAGGTAATGTCTACCAATAGACTCAGAGGACAGACACTATCAGGCAGTCCTGACCAGGGGACCAAAGTATGGATCTATTACACAAGACCAGTTAGAGGTGACACATGGAAACCAGGGATCAAAATTAAGGAGGAAATGACTGATAACAGGTAAATGTATTATCCTGCCAGAGTATGTGCGACGGAATTAAATGATGAATGGGCCTTTCATAATTTAAGTAGATCCTCATCACATGTTTGTTGAAAAAAAATCAAATATGTAATATATACTAAAATATGATCATAAACCTAGATTAATACAGCTATGAAATTAAATTATGGCACTTCAGGTATGAGTCAGGTTGAGGGAGATATACGTGTGGTCAGTGTACTGAAGTTCCTGAAATTGGAAACCACTAGTTCTTCCTACTCTTTAATGAGGGGCCAGAAAATAGAAGGAGTAGAAGCAGGAGGGGTGAGGAAGAAAAGAGACTGGGCAATTTACAAAAGAAAGAGGATTAATGGACTCACAGTTCCACATGGCTGGGGAGGCTTCACAATCATGGGGGAAGGTGAAAGGCAGGTCTCACATGGTGGCAGACAAGAGAAGAGAGCTTCTGTAGGGAAACTTCCCTTTATAAAACCATCAGATCTCATGAGACTTATTCACTATCATGAGAATAGCACCGGAAAGATCCACCCCCATGATTCACTTATCTCCCACTAGGTCCCTCCCACAACACGTGGGAATTATGGGAGCTACAATTCATGATGAGATTTGGGTGGGGACACAGTCAAACCATATCACCAACATTAGGTGAGATGGCTCTGGATTCTGATTTCCGCTCCTCATTGGCAATGTGTCCCCTTAAGTGCCCTTCAACTTTCTGTGTTCCTCACTCTGTCCTTGTTCTCTATTCTTTCATCTGCCCCCAGACTTTGTTTTGCTCTTTCCTCACTCAGAGAGCCATATTTCTTGGTAAATCCCAGTCTTTTTTATTTTTATTTTTATTTATTTATTTTTAGACAGAGTCTCACTCTCTCTCATCCAGGCTGGAATACAGTGGTGCTTTCTCGGCTCACTGCAACCTGTGCCTCCTGGGTCCAAGCGATTCTCCTGCCTTAGCCTCCTGAGTAGCTGGGATTACAGGCGCCTGGCTAATTTCTGTATTTTTAATAGAAAGGAGGTTTTACCATGTTAGCCAGGCTGGTCTCGAACTCCTGACCTCAACTGATCCGCCCACCTCGGCCTCCCAAAGTGTTAGGATTACAGGCGTGAGCCACCGCGCCCAGCTGGTAAATCCCAGTCCTTTACCTACATCCTCCAGGGGTATTTTGACCCTGTTGCCCCTGGCCTTTCAGAATCGGTCTCTCGCTCCCTGGCCATGCCTGACTCTTTTTCGTATTCTAACCCAGCTTTCCCACGTGTAAACCTATTTTTTGACTCCTGGTGAGGCATTCTCTGGGCTCCCCACAATCTCCCCGGGATGTGACTGGGAAGGGCTCCCTTAAGCTCTCTCGCTCTTTGCAGCCACAGAGCAGGGAGAAATGCCCCGGTGGCCCTGTCGGCTCCGCGCCGTGCCCTGCGAAAGGCCGGCCATGCGACGTGGAAGCTCTGCAGAACTCTGCAGAAGCTCAGCCGAAAAGAAAGAGGCCCTCGCTGCAAAAGACTGAGTCAGGTCAGGCCTTGGCCCCCAAGAGAAGTTCCCTGGTCATGTCACGCCCCCCACTCAAGCAGTTCCGAAAGGCTGGGGAAAGAGCTGTTTCCGGGAATTTGGAATGTGGGAAAAACTTCCCCAGGGAGTCGAACTCGCCTGAGGCAGGAAGTGGGTTTCTGGCCACGGGAAAAGTGAACGGCTGGTTTTCCTGCTCTGCCACCTACCGGGGGATGTGAGACCTGCAGGCCTTCCCCGGGGTGGAGAAAAGCAACTATTTTCATGCACCGAGGATGGATTCATTCACTGTGCACCTCGAACAAAGAGGACTAGACAACGTCCCCAACCATGATGATGCTACACTCGGGTCATTTGTTGTAAATGCCAAAGAAAGAAGTGTGCAAGTCAGAATCCTGGGAATCCTCCGCCTCCAATCCATTATCAAGTCCTCTCAATTCCAAATCCGGTACGCCCCTTAGATCCATCCACTTCCCTTTCTCCAGGTCCAAACCACTCCTCTGCCTCCTCTCTGAATGCTTTCTCCTCCCTCAATCCATTCTTCACTTAGCAGCCTGCTTAAATCCGTTTAGCTTAAATCCCCACCAGTCCCGGCCCCGTCAGGTCCAGCAGGCCCTTCATCCACAGCCCTTCTCCCCGACCCTCTCTCACATCAGCGCCCAGGTCTTTCGTACTCCAAACACCACAAGCTCTTCTGGCCTTCGGGACTTTTCTTCTTCACAGCTCCTTCTACCAAGCATACTCTTCCTTATCTCCCCCTCTATTCATTTCATTCTATTGACCCTTGGATAGCGGCTCAGCATCACTTCTTCAGGGGAAGCTTCCCTGACCTGCAGATAACAGATCCTCCAGTCATCTATTCTAAAACTTCTCATGCTCTTCCCTCATAGCAAACATCACAGTTTAATTACATCTGTGTGCATTCTTTTAATTAATGTCTCCTTCCCCCGAAGCTGTAGACGCAATATCACTAGTACCTAGCATGGTACCTGACATATGGTAAATGCTGAAGAAGTGTTTGTGGAATAAATTTGAAAGGACCTGTGGACTTCTTACAAGCAAGAGAGGAACAATCTGGTTTGCTCAGTGGGTGTAGAAGTAAACTTTCCACCACAGAAGTAAAACAGGACCAGGATTTCCCAGCCACTTTTATGGGATGCTTTAACCACAGTGGCATCTCCTCTTGAGCCTTCCTGGACTGTATCACTGGAACTCCAACATCTGTTCCATCCTTGGACCCTGGGGGTAAGGGGCTATCACTGCTAGAGGGAGGGGAAGCTAATGGCCCAGTGAGCTGAATGGAGCAGAGAATGGGGGAAAGATAGTGGAGGGAGACCATTCAAATCAGAAGGCCACTGGATTGATGACCTCTGAAATCTTGAAGCCCCCAGGCAGGTTCTTTCTCCAGGTTCCAGAGCGGATGATGCTGCCTATACAATGGGGGAAGATCAGACACCTACTTGAGGGTCATACCCTGAGACTCAGTCTGGTTGGATTCATTCTTTCAGTAACCTTTACAAAGTTCCGGTCCTCTAAAAGGTTATACCTGCTCTTGACCCCCAGAGGGCACCCTGGAGACTCTTCTAGGCAGCCTGTTAAGCACCATTACTGGTCAGCTTCCAGGGTCGGTGGAACTTGATGTAAAAGCCGCTGGGGTTGTTACCGGTGGTGGGTATCCGAGTTACTGGCGACAAATTCATACAGGTCTGCAGCAATCTCTATTCTTGCCTACTCAGAAGAAAGAATTTGACGGATGGGCAGAAGGCAGAAGGAGAGACTGAAGCAAGTTTTAGAGCGGGAGTGAAAGTTTATTAAAAAGCTCTAGAGCAAAGACCAGGAGCGGTGAATCACACCTGTAATCCCAGCACTTTGAGAGGCCAAGGTGGTGGGTAGATCGCCTGAGGTCAGGGGTTTGAGACCAGCCTGGCCAACATGGTGAAACCCTGTCTCTACTAAAAGTACAAAAATTAGCTGGGCATGGTGGTGGGTGCTTGTAATTTCAGTTACTCGGGAGACTGAAGCAGGAGAATCGCTTGAACCTGGGAGGCAGAGGTTGTAGTGAGCTGAGATCATGCCACTGCACTCCAGCCTGGGAGACACAGGGAGACTCCAGCTCAAAAAAAAAAAAAAAAAAATCTCTAAAGCAGAAACAAAAAGAAGGAAAGTACACTTGGAAGAGGGCCAAGTGGGTGATCTGAAAGTCAAGTGTGTGGTTTGACCTTTTGACTTGGGGTTTTATACGTTGGCATGCTTCTGGCGTCTTGTGTCCCTTCTCCACTGATTCCTCCCTTGGGGTGGGCTGTCCGCATGCACAGCGGCCTGCTAGCACTTGGGAGGGGAGCATGCGCAGTGTGTTTACTGGAGTTGTATGCATGCTCACTTGAAACATTCTTCCCTTACCAGTGGAATGTCCCCAGGAGAACATATACCAGTTAAACTCTGCCATTTTGCTTTAGTGCACATGCATGAGCTCACTCACACAACTCCTGAGATCTTATCGGGAAGCTGCTGATCACCAGCTTCAGGCATTTCTATCTATTGGGAAACTGCCTTTCTCTGGCACCAGCTGCTACCAATTATTATTTTAGAGAGACAGTGTGACAACTGCCGGATCATCATCTAGTGGTCACCCGATATTCCTGGTGGGGTCGATGTGGGAGCTCTCGTCTGCCTGGCTCATGCCTGACTAGCTACCTACTGTAACAGGGTCAAAGCCATATGGAGCAGGCCGGACAGGGGAGTGTGGGAGAGCTTTCCTGTGTGGTCTCTGCAGCGGTGAGGTGAGCTGATGGAACATACAGCAACATAGGTACTTATAGTGGCCATTAAAAAAAAAATTGCTCAACCTCCATTTCCCCTCTATTGGATATAGCACCCCAATTTCTGATTGTGGACTTAACCCTCTCTCCTTGTGTCGACTCTTGATAGGATAGTAAATCAAGAGGCTTTTCCTCATAGCCAAGAGGTAGGCACATGACCTAGGCTGGAGCACTCAGACTGTCTCCTGAGACAGGGTCTTGCATCATCAGAAATGAACACTTGGATGACACTTGTTTCCTCAGCAACTCTCAGACAAAATAATTGGCCAGTTTCATTGATTCCAGTTCTATTTCAAGACTGGCTCTCCAGCCTCCTGTCTCCTCTGTGAGCTACATGATAACCTTTCAACAAGTTCTTCTTTTGTTTGATTAGCTGAAGTTGGTTTCTGTTGCTTGCAACCAAGAAACCATAATAAATTATCATCTGGTTCATAATTTCCATTTGATGAACCTCAGATGGTGAGCAATAGTACAAAGACTTGGATAGTAGCTGCTAAAAGAGGAGGTGGCTGGAAGC
The DNA here is from genome assembly GCF_002776525.5 of Piliocolobus tephrosceles. Taxonomy (NCBI): domain Eukaryota; kingdom Metazoa; phylum Chordata; class Mammalia; order Primates; family Cercopithecidae; genus Piliocolobus; species Piliocolobus tephrosceles. The sequence continues at coordinate 84,409,453 of NC_045434.1, forward strand.
ATCTGAAATGTAGTCCAGAATAGTCCTGGGAGGCTAAACAGGTGAGCACTAGTTGGTGAGGATATGGGAAATAGCTGGAAGAATTAAGTGCACCAACTTGCTGAAATTTGGTCTTACCAGTAGGAATGAGCCAGGGATATATAAGCGAGGAATGTCCAAGGTGAAGCCTAGAAAATTCATATTCCATGGAAATTTGGGACTGAAGGTTGTGCACTGATCCTCAGATTACCCAAGGCGCAGATGTCAGAGGTGATATCACAATGCAAGAAAGCAAGTGAGAAAAATGCCCCTTTCTAAAAGGGCTCTCTGACTTCTACTGCTGCCAGATTCTGAGAGAAATAGGTACAGGGGAGGCCCCTTCCTCTGCTAAAGTCTTCTGTTCTCAACGATGTGAGGCTAGGCTTGGTCAAGATGAGTTGGGATGACTGCAGAGGTGGCGGGTACTTGGTAGTGCTGGAGATAGGAGTCTGAAGTGTGGTGAGAAGTCTGGACGTGGCTTGAGGACATGGCTGCCCCTCCATAAGAAGCCGAGGCAGTGGATGACAATGCTAAGCTCTTGACATGTTCCTCCATGAGCAGCTGGTTGGGGAAGAGCTTGTGAGTCACATCTCTTCTGCAGAGGAAATGTGTTGGCTGTGTCCATCTTCACCTGAGCAGTACTGGATCATGCTGGAGGCTTGCTCTGATAGACAGAGGCTTGCTCCACAGCCTCCCCATGTTCTGAATCCATAGTGCTTTGATCTAAAGGCAGAACCCTGCCCTTCCTTTCCTCCAACCTGCCCTCAGAGCTCCAGAAGACTGAGGAGCCCTCCACTGTGGCTGCAGCCTGGTGGCTGGGGTCAGGAACTATTCGGCTGGCATTTGGCCCATCCTATCCTCTGCAGTCAGTAGGTGGAGGGGAACTCAGGGTTGTGCAGCAGGGGCCCGGATAAGGCATACTACAGGGATCTTAGTTGTAGGCAACAGAAACTAATTATAGCAATTTAGAATGGAAAACAAGTACACCAAAAAGACACTGGGTAGCTCATAGAATTGCTAGAAGGACTGGAAAAACAAGATCTAGAGGAGACACAAAAGGAAACAAAGACCCAGTCCACTGCAGGAAGGGTTCAGTGCAGACATCATTGCTTATATGCTAACATGACCCACGCCGGACAGCCGTGGGATGTTGCTGTAATCCTTTTACAATCTGACAGGATCCTCTTGTTTATTTGTTTCACTGACTTCCATTTCTGACTTTGATGCAGTGCTTCTGATTGGCTGGGAAAAAGAAAGGAAGGAAAGATGTGCAGTAGAACTCCCCTCTACCTTCATGTAATCTTATTATTTAACTTGCCTTCTTTTATCATGAGTATTCTCCCCCCCTTTTTTTTAAGAGACAGGGTCATGCTCTGCCACCCAAGCTAGAGTGCAGTGGTGCAATCATAGCTCACTGCAGCCTTGCACTCCTGGACTTACATGATCCTCCTGTCTCAGCCTCCCCAGAGGCTAGAAGTACAGGCAAGTCATTAGACCCTGCTAATTTTTTGTAGAGATGAGCATCTTACTACATTGCTGAGGCTGGTCTTGGACTCCTGGCCTCAAGTGATCCTCCCCACTTGGCCTCCCAAAGCACTGGGATTACAGGTGTAAGCCACTGCACCTGGCCTTTACATATTTTATTTATTTTATTTTATATATATGTTTTGAGATAGGTCTTGCTCTGTCATCCAGGCTGTAGTGCAATGGTGCAATCACAACTCACGGCAGCCTCAACCTTCTGGGCTTAAGCAATCCTCCCACCTCAGCCTCTGCAGTAGCTTGGACTACAGGCATGGGCTACTACACCCAATCCTCCCACCTCAGTCTCTGGAGTAGCTGAGACTACAGGTACGGGCCACTACACCCAGCTAATTTTTGTATTTTTTGTAGAGATAAGTCTCTCTGTATTGCGTAGGCTGGTCTGTAACTCCTGGGCTCAAGTGATCCTCCACTTCAGACTCCCAAAGTGCTAGGATTACAGGCATAAACCACCACACCCAGCCTACCATATGTATTTTTAAAAGAAGAACCCTTGGATGGGCACAGTGGCTCATGCCTGTAATCCCAGCACTTTGGGAGGTCGAGGTGGGAGAACTGATTGAACCCAGGAGTTGAAGATCAGCCTGGTGAACATAGAGAAACCCTGTCTCAACAAAAAAATACCAAAGAATTAGCCAGGTGTGGTGGTGCGCACCTATAGTCCCAGCTACTCAAGAGGCTGAAGTGGGAGGATCGTTTGAATGCAGGAGGTGGAGACTGCCATAAGCCATGATGGCACCACTGCACTTCAGCCTGGGTGACAGAGCAAGACCCTGTCCCAAAAATAATAATAATAGACCAGCATGGTAGCTGACACTTATAATCCTAGCACTTTGGGAGGCCAAGTTGGGAGGATCACTTGAGGTCAGGAGTTCAAGACTAGCCAGGCCAACATGGTGAAACCCCGCCTCTACTAAAAATACAAAAATTAGCCAGATGTGGTAATATGCACCTGTAACCCCAGCTACTTGGGAGGCTGAGGCAGGAGAATCACTTGAACTCGGGAGGTGGAGGTTGCAGTGAGCTGAGACTGCGCCATTGCACACAAACCTGGGCAACAGAGCGAGACTCCGTCTCAAAAAATTTATATACATACATATATGTGTGTGTGTACATATATGTATATATATAAAGAACTCTTAGCTACCACCCTGTAGCAGATGTGGTGGTGCCTTGCCCAGATCCCCATCACAGCTGCTGTGAGTGTGAGCCACTAACACATCATGGCTGCTCTCCTTTTCCTTCGTCTCAGGAGAATTGCCCTTGGCTGAGAAGAGCTGCCCTACTGGGAAGTTATGGAAATTATGAGCCAATTTCCCCCAGGAAGAGGGGGACACCTCCAGCCAATAACTGGCTGATACTGGGGTACAAAAGCTGGCCCCTTGTCTCCAGGCAGGTTGGGATCCAGAGCCCTCCACTGCACTTCCCTTCCTCCCTCACAGGTCTTCCCTGAGAACAGCGCTACAGTGATCACAAGCAGCTGTGCTCCCTGGTCTCGGGCTCTGCTCCTAGACAACCAGGTCTCAGGCACTCCTTTGCTGTCGGGGTCATCATCGTACTCTCTCTGCCTTCTATTCTGAGCCCAATCGTCTAATGTGTCTCATCTTCTGCTTCCTGGGCAGACAGGCAGAGAGAAGCTGAAGCCTTGTGACTGGTGCCAGGGAGACAGGTTTTAACCCAATAATCGTGCAAATGAATGCAGGGGTGTGAGTGTGATCAGCCTTGTGAAGGACAGGTGCATGCTGCTGCGTAAGAGCGTTTGACCTAGTTAGGAGGTCAGGGAAATCTTCCCTGCGAAATCGATATTGAGCTGTTGTTCAGAAAATAAGTAAAAATATAAAGTGGGGAGAGTAGAGCATTCTTGGCAGAGGGACCACACACGGGAGGGAATATGCAGAGGGTAACAGACCAAGCGATGCCAGTGTAATTGGGGCAGAGAAATCAAAGGCTAGCAGCACTCATAGGCTGCAGGGCTGGGCAGGGACCAGAACAGGCAGCCTTGGCTTTGTAAGGAATCTGGTCTGTATCCTAAAACAAAAGGAAGCATTGAAAACTTTTATGCCCACGGGAGAAGGGTAAAGTGACAAGTTTGCGTTTTGAGAGATTTCTCTGGCTGCAACGTGGAGAATGGATTTGAAAGGGGCTCATAGGGTAAGCCAGGGAGAAGGCTTTCATAGAACTCAGGGGAAAGAAGAGAAAGAGCTTGACTGGGGTGGTGTGGAGGGGGTGGCAGGGGAGGGAGGGGGCAGATTTGGGAGATCTTTAGGAGGAACGTTGACAAGATTTGGTAATGGATTTTATGCGAGGGCTGGGGAAGAGAGGGAGTTGTCAAGGATGACATCTGAATTTTTGGTTCTCCTAACTGCAGGGATTGTTGGAAATGCTGGCAGACACCAGGGCAGGCTCTGCCCCAGAACTCGGCATTCCCCTAGAGCCAGGACTGTCTTCTCTAGTGTTACCTACATGTGCTCGCTCAGCATGTGTGGCTGATTGTCCAATATGTTTTGCAACCGACCAGTTGTCTTCGATGACAGCAGATTTCCCTCCAAGATTAGTTCTGTCTGTTTGGTTTGAATCAGGGTGAGAAGATGAAAGGGTGAGGAGGGAAGGAGAGGAAAGAGCTGTGGGAGGAAGTGCAGATGGGGGCGACGTCCTGGGAAGAACAGGATGGCAGTGTCCGTCTTGTATTTGGAACAAGTTCCACCTCTGCCAGTCCTAGTTTATCCTCTTCTTGCTCCCATCGGGCTTACATAAATATTCTGAATCGTGACTCTGAATACTCAAATGCCATTTGTCATTTGGAGGAAATAATTTCCTTCATGCTAAAGAAGTTCTTTATAGAGAGAAAAATGGCCCTGAAAGTCTAGTGATGTAACTACCCTAGTTCAACTATGGCTAGAGAGCACCTGTCTACAGGAATAACAAATATGACCTGCCTCACCGACATGCATGTATCCCTTTTATTTATTTGTTTGTTTGTTTGTTTGTTTTTGAGACAGGGTCTCACCCTGTTGCCCAGGCTGGAGTGCAGTGGTGCAATCTTGGCTCACTGTAGCCTCTGCCTCTGGGGTTCAACAATTCTCATGCCTCAGCCTCCTGAGTAGCTGGTACTACAGGCACGCACCACCACGCCTGGCTAATTTTTGTATTTTTTGGTAGACACGGGGTTTCACCATGTTGGCCAGGCTGGTCTCAAACTCCTGACCTCAAGTGATCCACCTGCTTCAGCCTCCCAAAGTGCTGGGATTACAGGTGTGAGCCGCCGCACGCAGCCCCTTTTATTTTTTGATGAATTTCCTGAGCCCTAACTTTTTATTTCTTTCATTTCAGGCAGTGGTGCAATCATTTCACTGCAGCCTCCAACTCCCGGGATCGAGTGATTCTCCCACTTCAGCCTCCAAAGTAGCTGGGACTACAGGCATGCACCAGCGCACACCCAGATAATTTTTGTTTATTTTTTGTAGATACTGGGGTTTCGCTGTGTTGCCCAGGCTGGTCTTAAATTCTTGGCCTTGAGCCGCCCCTCCTAATCCCATCAAGCTTGATTTTATTAGCAGAAATCCAGTGTTTTCCTCTTTGGGCTATCCCCCTTCAGAATTCCCAAGAACGCTTTATCCAGCTCTTCCACTACAGTGGCCTCGCCTCTAATGGACCTCAAAGCTCCCATCTTCTCTCCAGTCCCTTCTCTTGGGAACATCCAGAGTGATCCGACCAAGTCATACCCTTGCTTAAAACCTTTCAGGGCTTTCATTGTTCTTAAAATAAAGAGCAAACTCCTAACCACACCTTAGAGGCTTGTGTGAGGTGGCCCCTGCCCATTTTTCCAATCTGTGCTCTCCTCCTTCTTCATCTGTGTTCTATTAAGTGGTCTTTTTTCATCTCCTCAACTACACTAAGCCATTTAAAGCCTCAGGGCCTCTGGCTGGGCACATGCCTGTAATTCCTGCACTTTGGGAGACTGAGGTGGGTGCATCACCTGAGGTGGAGTTCCAGACCAGCCTGGACAATATGATGAAACCCTGACTCTACCAAAAATACAAAAAATTAGTCGGGAGTGTTAGTGGGCACCTGTAATCCCAGTTACTCAGGAGGCTGAGGCAGGAGAATCTCTTGAATGCAAGAGGTGGAAGTTGCAGTGAGCACGCCACTGTGCTCTAGCCTGGGCAACAACAGTGAAACTCTGAAACTGTCTCAAAAAAAAAATAATAATAAAATAAAGCCTCAGGGCCTTATTCCCTCAGTTTTCCATTCTCCTGCCCCCGTTCTTTGCCTCATCATTTAGATCTCAGTCTCCAGAGAGGACCTCACCGATTACTCCATCCAAAATGTGTCTGCCTCTGCCTGCACACCACCACCTCTGTGACCTTCACTATTCCCAGCACCCAGCCCCATACAAAGGAGACAGGAAACTTACTGTATTTTCTTGTTCCCTCTCTGCCCACATTTGCAATCAGGTCAACTGACTGGACTCCTCCTTCACTCAGGTGAGTCTCCCTCTGGTATTTTTAGTGTTCTTAAATGCCAGTGGACCTTGGTTGGAATCATCCCAATTCATCAGACAATTCAAAACAGAATAGGGTTGGGGCTGGAGATCTCTGCCTTTCCTCCTTGAGTGTCCCTGCATGCCCTACCTCATGGCAGCAATGAAGGCAAGGTCTCAAATACAAGTCTCTTCTAATTTACCTACAGAGCTCCTTCTTATTCTTTCTTTTTTTTTCAGACAGCGTCTTGCTATATCACCCAGGTTGGAGTGCAGTGACTATTCACAAGCACGATCATAGCTCACTGTAGCTGCAGTCTCCCTGGCTTAAGCAATTCTCCTGCCTCAGCCTCCGGAGTAGCTGTGACTACAGGCGTGAGCCAGCTCTTTATTATTCTCTAATTTTTTTTTCCAAGATGGAGCCTTGCTCTGTTGCCCAGGCTGGAGTGCAGTAGTGTGATCCCGGCTCATTGCGACCTCCACCTCCCGGGGTTAATCACCTGCCTCAGCCTCCCAAGTAGCTGGGATTACAGGTGCGCACTATGCCTGGCTATTTTTTTTTTTTTGAGATGGAGTTTCACTCTTGTTCAAGTGATTCTCCTGCCTCAACCTCCCAAGCAGCTGGGATTACAGGCACCTGCCACCATCGCCAGCTAATTTTCGTATTTTTAGTAGAGATGGGATTTCACCATGTTGACCAGGCTAGTCTCAAACTCCTGACCTCATGATCCACCTGCCTTGGCTTCCCAAAGTGCTGGGATTACTGTCATGAGCCAAGGTGCCCGGCCAATTCCTTATTACTCTAAAGTGATTTCTTTCTTTCCTCAATTTCTAATTATTTCTCTTACCTGAGTGACGTGTAAGAACTTGGTTTTAATGTTGAGTGATTTTTGCAAGTGACTAAGTGGGGTGGGGTGAAGATTTGGCTGGGATTTCAGCAGGAGATAGTGATGGTGACTTTGATGGTCTTGTACCATCAATATTTTTGAAAATGTTGTTAAAGGAAAATCAAACCCCAGTATCTTCTCTTGATGAAAGGATCTGTAATAAGCTGTATTCTTATCAATAATTCCAAAGACTTGGAATGTGTGTCAATGCATTCGTTTGATTCTCAGCTTATAATTTACATGTAATTTGCATTTCCTCCATAATTGTTAGACAAAAATCTTTGAAGATATATCTGCAGTATTTTGTACAGTTATTTCATTATGTTTTTTTCTTTCAGAACTAACATATAATAAGTTTGCTTACAGCCAATAAGCATTTGTTTGAGGACAAAGATTAGACATTTCCAGCAAGTGTAATAATTTCCATCCTTATTTTAATTATTTTTTCACCAAAACTGGCCTTTACAAATTGCATTGTCATTTATAAAATAATAAATGCAGTTACCACAAAATATTCAAAAGTTACAAAAACTTGGACAGGCACAGTGGCTTGTGCCTATAATCTCAGGACTTTGGGAGGCTGAAGTGGATGGATCACCTGAGGTCAGGAGTTCTAGACCAGCCTGGCCAACATAGTGAAACCCCATTTCTACTAAAACTACAAAAATTAGCTGGGCATGGTGGCGGGTGCCTGTAATCCCAGCTACTTGGGAGGCTGAGGCTGGAGAATCGCTTGAATCTGGGAGGCAGAGTTTGCGGTGAGCTGAGATCGCACCACTGCACTCCAGCCTGGGCAACAGAGTGAGACTCCATCTGACAAAAAAAAAAAAAAAAGAGTTATGAAAACTTAGAACCCCTGATCTAAAGCGTCCTGGGCTTAGCTAAGGATTTTTGCCAGGTAAAAAGCAACCACCTTAAGGACAGTTAATGCTAGAGGCTGTCACTGTTACTTGGTGTTTGCTCAGACCTTTTTCTGAAAATTAATGTCTGTGGGTAGAACTGGGGAAACTGTAAATGTACAAGTCATCTGAGAAAGATTAGGAGGCAGATAGCACAAACAGGGAAAGTAGACTGAAGAGGCAAGGACCCAGGATATTGCAGCTCCCACAATGACAAGTTTTTGGAGCTTCTGTCAGTCACAGAGGACAGAGCCCGATGGTGGAGTGTCTGACCCTTAGTGGCATCTCTATTGCACCACATTATGCAGCCCCTGATCCAGTGCATGGCATAAATAGCTAAGCCCTTTTCTTCATGCAGATCTCTCCCCAACTGAATGCTATTTGTTCATTTATTCAATAAGAATGTATTGAGGCTGGGTGCAGGGGCTCACACCTGTAGTCCCAGCACTTTGGGAGGCTGAGGCTGGAGGATCCCTTGAGTCCAGGAGTTTAAGACCAGCCTGGCCTGGGCAACATAGCAAGATCCCATCTCTAAAAAAAATCTTTTTTTAAATCAGCCAGATGTGGTGGTATGCCTGTAGTCTCAGCCACTTAGGATCCTGAGGCAGGAGGATTGCTTAGCCCAGGAGTTTGAGGCTGCAGTGAGTTGTGAGCATGTCTGTTGAATAGCCACTGCACTCCAGCCTCGGTGATATAACAAGACCCTGTCTCTAAAAAAAAAAAGAAGTTACTGAGCACCAACTATGTGCCAGAAAATATGCTAAATGCAAGTAAGGAGCATGAAAGCATGGAAGTTATAATCTAGTGGGAAGACAGAAAATCAACAAGGAAACAGACAAACACTTAAAAAGAAGATAATTACCTATCTTGTTAAGTGCTATAAAGAAAGAAATGGTAAGCTGGGAAAGGTAAATAGGAGTGCTTTAGAAAGAGCCATTAGGGGCCAGGCATGGTGGCTCACACTTGTAATCCCAGCACTTTGGGAGGCCGAAGCAGGTGGATCACTTGAGCCCAGGAGTTCGGGACCAGCCTGGACAATGTGGCAAAACCTTGTCTCTACAAAAACAAATTTAGCCGGGTGGGGTGGCACACACGAGTGGTCCCAGCTACTTGGGAAGCTGAAGTGGGAGGATCGCTTGAGCTTAGAATGTCATGGCTACAGAGAGCCATGATCATGCCACTGCTTTCCAGCTTGGGTGATGGAGTGAGACACTATCTCAAAAAAAGAAAAGAAAAGAAAAGAAAGAGCCATTTGGCTGACAACCAAGGCTGTCTCTGAGTAGGTGGCATGTGAGTGCTACCTAATGGGGAAGATGAGATCATAGGTGAGAAGGGCCAGTCCTCATTAAACTCCAGGAGGAGAGCATCCAGGCAGAGGGAAGAAAAGATTTAATGCTCAGGAGACAGGAAAGGATTTTCTAATAACAAAAATTAGAGTCGTGTAGCTGAAGAACAGTGGTGAGGAGGGGAGTTGTATAAATAAGATTGGTAAATTAGTTGGAGACAGATCATGAAGGCCTTTATATTGATCATGGTTTAGCTGAAAGGGAGAAATACTCCCAGTTATTTTATTTTATTTTAGTTTTTTTGAGACAGGGTCTCACTCTGTGGCCCAGGCTGGAGTGCAGTGGTGTGATCAGGGTCTCACTGCAGCTCACCCTCCTGGGTTCAACCAATCCTCCTGCCTCAGCCTCCTGAGTACCTGGGACTACAGGTGTGTGCTATACTTTTTCTTGAAAGAAAAAAATGTGCTTTCTTTCATTTTTTTTTTTGTGAAGATGGGGTTTCTCCATGTTGCCCAGCTTGGTCTCAAAATCCTGGGCTCAAGTGATGCCTCCCAAAGTACTGAGATTACAGGTTTGAGCCACTGTGCCCAGCCCTTATTGTATTTTTTAAATGTATTTTTAAAGACAGAGTCTCACTCTGTTGCCCAGGCTGGAGTGCAGAGATGCAATCACAGTTCACTGCAGTCTCAGATTCCTGAGGTCAAGTGATCTTCCCACCCCAGCCTCCCAAGAAGCTGGGACTAGAGATATGTGCCACCATGCCAGTATAATTTTTTAAATTTTTGTAGTGATGAGGGTCTCTCCATGTTGCCCAGGCTAGTCTTGAACTCCTGGCCTCAAACAATCCTCCCACATTGGCCTCCAAAATGTTGAGATTATAGATGTGAGCCACTGCACCTGGCCACTGGTTAGTTTTAAGTAGGAGTTTCATATGATTAGATTTATCTTTTGAGAATATCACTCCTGCTACTATGTATAACAGAAAGTAGTGAAGGGCAGGGGCAGAATTGAGAAGACCAATCAGGAGGCTCTAGCAGTGACTCAAATGAAACATGATGATGGCTTGAACTAGAGGGTTGGAGATGCACGGGGAGTGGCAAGCCTGGAGATGTAGAATTGACAGGACTTGCCTGTAGATTAGCTATGGAGCCTGCAGGAAAGGGAGGAATGAAGGACACACCAGGGTTTGTGGGTGAATTGGATGCTAATGTCATTTATGGAGATAGGAAGTCTTGGAAGAGGAATTAAGAGAAGGGAATAAAGAATTCCATTTTGGACCACATTACATTTCAATATGCCCATCAGATAACCTCGGGGAGCTATCACCAGGTAGTTTCATATGAGTTGGCTTTCAGAGCTAAGGAAATATCTGGGCCCCAGCACTGGAATTACTGAGATTACTAGGAAGATAAAGTATATAAGAGATCCTGGAACCCAGAGCTAATGACAATATCTACTCCAGGCAGAATACTAGAGGAACCCCCTAGACTTGCTTTGTGGAATATTTTTGTTGTAAAACTACAGGTGTTACATAGGCTCTTCCAGTTGCAGATAATAGATGTTCATTCAGATTAATTCAAATAATCAGTGTTTTTTTTTTTTTTTTTTCATCACACTCTTGAAAATAAAGATGAGAAATTTAGCCCACAGCCTAACCTCATGAGAACCCAGGGACAGCCAAAGAGCTGTATTAGCTTAATGTAGTTTTGAAGAAATTTCCGTGGGTTGATGCTAGCTAAGCTGCAATTGCTTCTTGTAACACTGCTTGGCTTAGGTCATAGAACATAGTACTTAGAGCATAGTTAACTGTGAAGAGACATAACTGTGAGGTCCAGGTATGTATCAGTCTGAGAGTCTGCCTTAATCAAAAGAAGAAAGCTGGATGCAGTGGTGGGCACCTGCAGTCCCAGCTATGCAGGAAGCTGAGGTGGGAGGATCCCTTGAGCCCAGAAGTTCAAGGCCAGCCTGGGCAACATACTGAGACCCTGTCTAAAAAAATCAAAAAACAATTCTAGATTAAGTAGTGAAGTAATTTGACTACATATATTTCAGGTTATTCTGGTAAATATTATTTTTGCAATCAAACTTTTGATATGTAGTCTTAGAGGTTATACTTTCCAAGTAATATCTGAATTGCCTGGCATATAGTTGTTCAGTAAATATTTCTTGAATGAATGAGAGTTATTTTATGTTACTGATTAAGCACATACCTTTGTGCTTTAATTAGAGATAGGCCACTTGACTAAATTCAAGTCCAATGCACAAAGAAGGGAGTGTTCACAGGCAAAGCACGTATTATTTTAGAAAATAGTTCTAAGTCTGTTCAGCATGGAACAAATGGATGATTAAAGTTCAAATTTCTATGTCATGAGACATGGTAATGGTGAATTTTGTTTAGATTTTAAAAATATGAGCATTAACAAATGCTTAAGCAAACACTATAAAGTCTCAGTAGCCATAGAACATCTAAACAAAACCAATTGGCTATATATGTCCAAATGAATTTCTAGATTCTATTCTGTTCCATTGATCTCTCTCTCTCTCTCCATATATATCTATATATATATAAATTTTTTTTTTTTTTTGAGACAAGTCTTGCTCTGTTGCCCAGACTGGAGTGCAGTGGCACGATCTCGGCTCACTGTAAGCTCCGCCTTCTGGGTTCCTGCCATTCTCCTGCCTCAGCCTCCCGAGTAGCTGGGACTACAGGCGCCCGCTACCACGCCCGGCTAATTTTTTGTATTTTTAGTAGAGATGGAGTTTCACCATGTTCGCCAGGATGGTCTCGATCTCCTGACCTCGTGATCTGCCTGCCTCGGCCTCCCACAGTGCTGGGATTACAGGGGTGAGCCACCGCGCCCGACCGATCTCTATATTTTATGCAGGTCTGTATGTCTTTTATGACTTAATGTAGATTTATAGTAAATAATAAAACGTTGTAGTGTATGTCCTCTAACATGTTTATTTTTCAACTTTTGATTATTCTAAAACTTTGCATTTCCACATAAATTTTAGTATCAGCCTATCTGTTTTTCTTTTTTTCTTTTTTTTTTTTTTGTGATGGAGTCTTGCTCTGTCACCCAGATTGGAGTGTAGTGGTGCAACCTCAGCTCACTGCAACCTCCACCTCCCGGTTCAAGTAATTCTCCTGTCTCAGCCTCCTGAGTAGCTGGAATTACAGGTGGCTGCCACCACAAGGCTAATTTTTTTTTTTTTTTTTTAAGCAGAGTCAGGGTTTTACCATGTTGACCAGGCTGGTCTCAAACTCCTGACCTCAAGTGATCTGCCCGCCTCAGCCTCCCAAAGTGCTGGGATTACAGGTGTGAGCCACTGTGCCTGACCCTGTCTGTTGGGATTTTAATTGGGATTTCGCTGAATCTGTGGAGTAATTTGGGAGGAAACTGACATTTTTAACAATATTGAATCTTCTGATCCATAAATTATATCTCACTAATTATTTAGATCTCCTTTAATTTATCTCAGCAATGTTTTATAGGTCAGCTCATATTTTGTTAAATTTATCCAGTGGTGTACTGGTGAACCAGCTCTTTGGGGTGAGGGTGGTTAGCCCTAATTTGTGCTATTTGCCAATTTCTGTGCTGTAGATACACCATGATCACTTCCAGGCTATCAACGTAATGTCATGAATGAGTTTAGAAGAGATGACAATAAATTGTTATATGAGCCAGTTCCAACACACATTGGATATATTCCTAAATATTTTATGGTTTTGGTTCCTATTTTAAATACCTAGTATTGTAAGTGTTATGTTTTAAGTGATTGGCTTTTACTGTCTTTTCCTTTTTTGAGACAGAGTTTTGCTCTGTTGCCCAGGCTGGAGTATACTGGCACAACCACATCTCACTGCAGCCTCAACATCCTGGGCTGATCTTCCTGCCTCAGCCTCCTGAGTAGCTGAGACTATAGGCATGTGCCACCATACCAGGCTAATTTTTGATTTTTTGTTTTTGTAGATATCAGTTCTCACTATGTTGCCCAGGCTAGTACTATCTTCCTTAAAGAGTATAAAACTTTGTTTTGTTAGGCACTTATATTACTTGCAGAACAAATTGATCCTCTTGAGTCTCTTTAAAACTTTGTTTTGGATGGGCACGGTGGCTCACACCTTACCTGTGGGTAAGACACAGAGTTCTTGCATGTCCCCCAGTGTCAACTCCAAGCAGGACGGGTGCAAGAAGTCAGTGGAACCCTTCTGAGGGTCTGAGATCTACGAGTAGGCAGCAGCCAGCAAGGGCCAAGGCTGTGGCAAAGAGGAGCAGATGCACATCATGGGGATAAAACATTGACCTCTTGCGTGTCCCCCATTGCCAGCCCCAAGCAGGACAGGTGCAGGAGGTCAGCAGGGCCCTACTGTGGGTCTGAGATCTACGAGCAGACAGCAGCCAGTGAGGGCTCAGGCAGTAGTGAGGATGAGCAGCAGCACACCATAGGTAACAGGCTGACCCCTTGTGTGTCTTATGCCAGCCCCAAGCAGGACAAGCACAAGAGGTTGGCAGGGCCCTACCATGGGTCAGATCTACCAGCAGGCAGAAATGAAGAATGGTACAGGTGGCAGTGGAAAGGAACAAAGGTACCCCAAAGGTAACATGCTGACCTCTTCCATGTCCTTCAATGCGAGGCCCAAGCAGTACCAGTGCAGGAGGTGGGCAGAATCCTACTGCGAGGCTGAGACCTAGGAGCAGACAGCAGCAGCAAACATGCAGATGGCAGGAGAAGTGGAGGCACCCTGTGGATCACAGGCTGACTTCTCATGTCCTAGAGTGCCAGCCCCAACCAGGCCCATGCAAGACTTTGGCAGGAACACTACTCTGAGGCTGCATTCTTCAAGCAGCCTGCAGGAAGCATACAAGCAGATGGCAGAGGAGAGGAGTGGAGGCACCCCATGGGTCACAGGTTAACCTCTTGCATGTCCCGGAGTTCCAGCTCCAAGCAATGTCAGCGCAGGAGATCAATGGAATTCTACTGTGGGTCTGAGATCTCCAAGCAGGCTGCAGAGAGCAAACATGCAGATGGTAGAAGAGAGGAACAGAGCTGTTCTGTGGATAACAGGCTGGCCTCTTGCATGTCCCAAAGTGCCAGCCCTGAGTGGAGTTGGCACAGGAGGTTGGTGGACTACTTCAGATCTAAGATCAAGGAGCAGGCAGCAGCAAGCAAGGGCACAGGCAGCAGCAGAGAGGAGCAAAGATGCCCCATGGGTAACACTCTGATTTCTTGCATGTCCCCCAGTGCCAGCCCCAAACCGAACAGGCACAGGAAGTCAGTGGAGCCCTACTGTGAGTTTCAGATGTACAAGCAGGTGGCAGCGAGTGAAGGTGTAGGTGTTGGTGGAGAGAAACAAAGGCACCCCTTGGGTAATGCATTGGCCTCTTGCATGTTCCCTAATACTAGCCACAAGCAGAGCTGGTGCCGGAGGTCAGTGGAACTCTACCTCAGATCTGAGAACTACGAGCAGGCTGTAGTGAGCAAACATGCAGATGGCAGAGGAGAGGGGCAGAAGTGCCTCATGAGTAACACACTGATCACTTCTGTGTCTCGCAATGCCAGCCATGAATGGTGCTGGCACATGAGGTCTACTGGGGGTCTGAGATTTATGAGGAACAGGAGGCAATGATCAAAGGTGCGATGGGAGTAGATAGGACTGGAAGCACCCTCTGGGGGAACATGCTGACTTCTTGTATGTCCCTTAATCCCAACCCCAAGTAGGGCTGGCACAGGAGGTTTGTGGAGCCCTCTTGTGGGTCTGAGATCTATAAGCATGCAGCAGTGAGTGAAGGTGCAGGCCACAGTGGAGAGAAGTGCAGGTGCCACATGGGTAACATGTTGACCTCTTGCATGTCCCATGCCGCCAGCCCCCAACAGGGCTGGTGCAGAAGGCCAGTGGAGCCCTATTGTGAGTTTGAGATCTATGAGCATGCAGCATTGAACAAAGGCACAGGCAGCGGTGAAGAGGAGTGGAGGTGCCCCATTGGTAACATGCTGAACTCTTGCATCTTCCCCAATGCCAGCCCTGTGTGGGGCTGCTGCACAGGGCTGGTGGAACCCGATTGTAGGGCTGAGATCTATGAGCAGGTGGCAGCAAGCAAAAGTGCAGACAGTGGCAGAGAAGAGTGGAAGCTAGTCTGGCAAGGAGATCAGTGGAGCCCTACCACAGGTCTGAGATCTGCAAGCAGGCAACAGTGAGCAAAGGAATATATGGCAGTAGAGAAGAGCAGAAGTGCACCATGGGGACCATGCTGACCTATTGTGTGTCACCCAATGCTAGCACCAAACTGGGTGGGATCAGGGGGGCAGTGGGGTCCTACTTCAGGTCTGAGATCTGTGAGCAGGCAGCAGCAAGCAACGGTGAACATGGTGGTGAAGAGGAGCAGAACCGCTCCATACAAAACATGCTGACTTGTGTGTCCCCCAGTGCCAGCTCCAAGCTGGTATGCCAAAGGACATCAGTCTGAGCCCTACAATTTATCACTCTATGAGACTTTTTCGAAGCTTTTTTCATATCTTCTTTGCCTTTTCTTAATGAGAACTCAAGTACTCCAACTTCTGAGTACCCGCCCCATTCTCATCTATCCAGATGGCACCTAAGTGAAGGAGCCAGGTAAGAGTCTGAGTGTTCCCTTTCTCTGATGTTTTAAGGTAGCTGATACTTGGGAAAATTCAGACCCAAATGTTTGGAGAGTTCTTGCTTAAATTCAGAATAGAGGTTGGCATATGGAGTTTTTAATAGGTTGTTTTAAGTCACCTCGACAGAAATGGCTTTATTCCTTCCAACTATAATTTGAACATTGAAGGTAAGAAAATTGGAGAGATGCTTAAAATGATTATGAATGGTGTAAAATGTTACTGCCAGGGCTGCAGAATAGTTGGTGGTTTTTTAAACCCAAAGTTTACCCACAGTCTTCTGATTGCTTTAAGATTTTCCTCTTTAACCCAAATATATCTTCAGATCTACTCTGGTAACTTACTGACTTCATTTTCCTGCTTGTTCTAAAAGTGGTGGGGGTGGTTCATGGTAAAAACATTTCAAAAGAGATGGAACATAAATTCAGAGTTACATTTGTGATGTAAAGGTTTGGGAGTTTAAAATGCCAGACACTGCCTGTTCAAGTGTTTGTTTACATAGCTCCCTCCTCATGTCAACAGAATTACGTTCAAAGATGGGTGTGTTGGAGTTCAAACTCCAATCTCTGATAGGGATGGAAATGGGGGAGATGAAAGAAAATGTTTAATATTTTACCATCAGACTTTGAGGAAAAGAATGAATTTAAGTAGAAATAGTTTTGAGTAACAACATGGTTCTTGAATAAAAACCAAGTTCTTTGAAATAGAAAACATTGTATCATAAAGATATTTAAATCTGGTTGTTTAATTTGTTTTAATAAATGCCAGATATTTCATTAGTATAGAGGAAATGTCTTACAGCTCTTCTGTTTCAACTTTGGTTGGGCTTTTAATTTCTTTAAAAGTTAGAACACTTAGGCCGAGCCTGGTGGCTCACGCTTGTAATCCCTACACTTTGGGAGGCCAAGGCAGGTGGATCAACTGAGGTCAGGAGTTCGAGACCAGCCTGACCAACATGATGAAACCCCATCACTAGTAAAAAAATACAAAAAATTATCTGGGCATGGTGGTGCACACCTGTAATCCCATCTACTCAGGAGACTGAGGCAGGAGAATTGCTTGAACCTGGGAGGTGGAGGTTGCAGTGAGCTGAGATCACGTGACTGCACTTCAAACTGGGCAACAAGAGCAAAATTCAGTCTCAAAAAAAAAAGTTAGAATAATTAAAGCTCATGATGTATGTGCCTTTATAACTGGGAAGTATTGTATTTAATTTTCAGAATATTCAATAATAATGAAAGAATGAATAGATTGTGTTAATAGCTTATAACTTTATGCACAAAGTATGGAAATACTTGTGAATATTTATGCTCTGTTTGCTGGTGTAAGGTAAGCCTCAGTGATTTTAGACACCAGTTGGTAGATGGGTAGTGTTGGATGAGATCCCAAAATAGGCTCTTCATGTCTTTTTTCAGTATGTACAACACATTTTAACGTACATCTTATTTGGCCCTTCCAAACACAAATAAGGCCTGTGTATATTCTCCATACATTGATGATGAACAAAGGCTTTGAGATCTGAAATGACTATGTAAGACAGCTACTGAACAGAACTAAAGTTCTATAGTAAGTACCCCGAAACTGACGTGGAGATGGTAGTGATGCCTAAAATTCAGTTCCTAAACTTTAAAACTGTGGAATACATTGTATGTTTTACCCATAAAGTAAACTTATCTCTTAGAACTTACTCCACCCTTGATTAGTTCAATTAAAAGTTTATTTTTTACAACTCAGAGGCAGCATTTACCTGTCCATTTTTTTTCTAAAGGAAAAGGAATCTTACTGTGTTGCCCATATTGGCCTCAGTCTTCTGGCCAGAGCTCAAGTGATCCTCCTACCTCAGCCTCCTGAGTAGCTGGAATTACTGATGTATTCCATCTTGCCTGGCTCCGTCATATGTCTATACATTAATTTCAACAGATACGGATAAAAGTAGAGGTAATAAAATTACCTAAATTTACCAATCAAGAAGGTTAATAATTTTTAAAGAGTTTTCTCTTGTCACTGTAAATTGAAACTGAGAATTCCCTGGACAAGAGAAGCTGGAAACAGGAGAGGTAAGGTATCATACATTAAACATAGAACAATCATAAGAAGTGTTAAATCAGAAAAGTTAAAAAAATAGTTTGTGAGCACAGAATTTACCATTTTATGTTTATTTGCATGACACTTACATTTTCATTTCAATTTGCCTCTTGAAATTTATTTTTCTGGCACTCAATAAAGTGGTAAGCGAAACCTTAATTTCAGCATTTGCCTACAATTCTTAAGTTTCCATAGAAACGCAGTCAGGACATTAACAGTTTATTGTTAATATCTTTATTTTGGACAATTTTATATCAGTTTATTTGGAAACTGAGAAATTCCTACTTAGATGTAAAACATTTTAGTTTTACTACAATGAAGAATAGAATTATTTTGGTTACTTAGAAAAAAGTCAGATGTAATTAGTGTACTTTGTTCTGAATCATTTCAGAATAATGTTATTTCTCCAAGCCACTACACAGAGATATTCCTAAGAACCTAGTATAGATTTCAGATAGTCCCACAAATATTTTTCTACTACCTTGCCTTTATTTAAACAGTTACATAGCTTGGCTCTGTGTCCCCAGCCAAATCTCACGTTGGATTGTATAATTCCCAGTGTTGGGGGAGGGATCTGGTGGGAGGTAATTGGATTGTGGGGGCGGATTCCCCCTTTGCTGTTCTCACCATGGTGAGTTCTTATATCTGATGCTTTAAAAGTGTGCAACACTTCCCCCCTTTGTTGTCTGTCTCCTACTTCACCATTGTAAGACATGCTTGCTTTCCCTTCACTTTCCACCATAATTGTAAGTTTCCTGAGGCTACTGAGCCATGCTTCCTGTGCAGCCTGTGGAACTGTGAGTCAATTAAACTTCTTTTCTTTATAAATCACCCAGTCTCAGGTAGTTCTTTATAGCACTGTGAGAAAGAACTAATACAGAAAATTGATACCAGAGAAGGGAGGCATTGCTATAAAAATACTTGAAAATGTGGAAGCAGTTTTGAAAGTGTGTAACAGAGGTTGGAACAGTTTGGAGGGCTCAGAAGAAGGCAGAAAGATGAGGGAAGGTGTAGAACTTCATAGAGACTTGTTCAATGGCTCTGACCACAATACTGATAGTGATATGGACAGTGAAGTCCAAGCCAAGCTGGTCTCAGATGGAGATGAGGAACTTATTGGGAACTGGAGTAAAGGTCACTCTCACTGTGCTTTAGCAAAAAGACTGGTGGCTTTGTGCCCTTGTTCCAGAGATCTGTGGAACTTTGAACTTGAGAGAGATGATTTAGGGTATCTGGTGGAAGAAATTTCTAAGCAGCAAAACATTCAAGTTATGGCCTGGCTGCTTCTAAAAGCTTATGTTCATTTTCATAAACAAAGAAAATGACCTGAAACTAGAACTTACATTTAAAAGGGAAGCAGAGTGGAAAAGTTTGGAAAATATGCGGCTCAACCATGCAGTAGAAAAGAAAAACCCATTTTCTGGGGAGGAATTCAAGGCTGCAGAAATTTGCATAAGTAAAGATTAGCTGAATGTTAATAGCCAAGACAATGGGGAAAATGCCTCCAGGACATTTCGGAGACCTTCGTGGTAGGCCCTCCCATCATGGGCCTGGAGGCCTAGAAGGGAAGAATAAATTCATGGGCCAGGCTCAGGGTGTTGCAGCTCTCTGCAGCCTCAGGACATGGCACCCTCTGTCCATGCTGCTCCAGCTCCAGCCATGGCTAAAAAGGGCCAAAGTCCAGCTCAGGCCATTGTTTCTGAGGGTGCAAGACCAAAGCTTTGGTGTTTTTCATGTAGTGTTGGGCCTGCAGATGTGAAGAAGGCAAGAGCTGAGGTTTTTGAGCCTCTGCCTAGACTTCAGTGTATGTATAGAAATGCCTGGATGTCAAGGCAGAAGTCTGCTGCAGGGATGGAGTCCTTGTGGAGAACCTCTACTAATACAGTGCAGAGGGGAAATGGGGTGAAGCCCCTGTACGAAGTTCCCACTGGGGCACTGCCTAGTGGAGCTGTGAGAAGAGGGCCACCATTCTCCAGACCCTAAAATAGTAGATGCACTGACAGCTTGCACTGTGTACCTGGAAAGCTGCAGGCACTGAATGCCAAACTGTGAAAACAGCTGTGGGGGCTGTACTCTGCAGAGCTATCGGGTCAGAGCTTCTCAAAACCATGGGAGCCCACCCCTTGCATCAATATGGCCTGGATGTGAGCTGTGGAGTCAAAGGAGATTATTTCAGAGCTTTCAGACTTAATGGCTGCTCTGCTGCATTTTGGACTTGCATGGGGCCTTAGCCCCTTCATTTTGGCCAATGTCTCCCATTTGGAATGGGTTTATTCATCCAATGACTCTACCCCTATTATATCTTGTAACTAACTAAATTGTTTATTTGCAGGCTCATAGGTAAAAGGGATTTGCCTTGTCCAGATGAGATGTTGGAGCTGGACTTTTGAGTTAATGCTGAAATGAGTTAAAACTTTGGGGGACCACTGGGATGGCCTGACTGTGTTTTGCAATGTTAGAAAAACATGAGATTTGGGAGGGTCCAGGGGTGGGATGATATGGTTTCACTCTGTTTTGCCACCCAAATCTCATGTCAAATTGTAATTCCTAATGTCAGGGGAGAGATCTGGTAGGAGGTGATTGGATCATGGTGGCATTTCTTCCTTGTTGTTCTCATGATATTGAATGAGTTCTCATGAAATCTAGTTGTTTAAATGTATGTAGCACTTCCCCCTTTACCCTCTCTCTCCTGCTTCACCATGTTAAGATGTGCTTACTTCCCCTTCACCTTCTGCCATGATCGTAAGTTTCCTGAGGCCTCCTAGCCATGATTCCTATATAGCATACAGAACTGTGAGTTAATTGAACCTCTTTTCTTCATAAATTACCCAGTCTCAGGTGGTTCTTTATAGTAGTGTGAGAACAGACAAATACAGTTGGGTTTTATTCCTTTCAACAGCAAGCCTATAGAAAAAGATCAACTGCTTGGGCTGGAGGAAAAGAACAATTAGGTAAATACATGATTTGTTAGCAACCAGCCAGAGTTTAGGAGAGAATGCCTTTGCTGTGCGCTTGAATAGAAACCTGTCTATGGGCACTAGATAAGACACAGGCCTTTTCATGAAGCTTCAAGCCATTCAGAAAGTTTAGCACGTGATGGAGGAAAATGGGAGTGGTGCTTCCAGATGTAGAGAGTTAGGTGATGCTGGAGTGAAAGCTGGATCAGAAGAGGAGTTCGCTGTAGATGAATTAGTTTCAATGTGCCTGTGAAGTACCAGAGTGGCAGTGTTCAGTCATCATGTGGATATACTGGACTGGAACCTGAATCTGAGCTAGAGGTAAGGAATGAGCAGTATGAGTAGCTACTTAAATGTGGAGAAAGTGTGTAGAGTGAAAGTGGACATGCTGGGCATGTTAGCAAATGCCTCTAGTCCCAGCTGCTTGGGAGGCTGAGGTGGGAGGATTGCTTGAGCCCAGGAATTTTTATGTAGCTTGGGCAACATGTGAGACCCCATCTCTTAAAAAAAAAAAAGAGAGAGAGTGAATAGAAGATAGGCCTGTAAAGACTATCAGCATGTAAGGAACAAGCCCTCAGATGTGTAGATAGAATTGGAGGAGGAAAAACAGGATAGGATACTAAAACAACAACAAAGAATTCAAGAAAATAGAGGCTGTGATACAGTGCTAAATGCTGCCAAGAAATTGCTCATTCTGTAAACACTGAATGCTGACTCTGCCACTCTTCTAAGTGCTGGGATAGAGAGAAGGGCAGGTGGAACACAGTTTTTGCTTTTATGAGCTTTATGAGCTTATGGCCTAGTGAAGAAGACATTTTTTTTTTCAAGTAGTGGCAAATAGCAAGAAAAGAAATTGGGATAAAAGGAAACAGAGTGATTGGAGGAGTTCTTAATTTTAGATAGAATAAGGAGCCTCTCTAGCAAAGTAACATTTGAAAAGTGACCTGACAAAAGTGAGGAAGGGAAGGAGCATGGACATTACAGGTAGTGGGGTGAGTGCCAAGACTGGGACAGAAATGTGTTTCATATGTGTTCAGTGAACATATAGCAAGGGGGCCAGCATTGTTGGAGTGAGGAATGAGGGAAGTAATGGAGATGAGGTCACACAGGCAGTGCTATAACTCACAGGGCCTTTTGTCTTGGAGGTCCTGGAAAGAAGTCGTTTTTAATTCAGTTTTATGGGTAAGTTTTGTCATATCTTGAGCAGGGTAGTGCAGTGCTCTTAATTTAAGAAGTTATACTGACTGCTTTGGGGGGAGTAGACCATAGTTGGGAGGCAAAGTAGAGGCAAAGTAGAACATTAAGAAGCAACTAGGGGTGGCTGGCAAGATGGCTGAATAGAACAGCTCCAGTCAGCAGCTCCCAGCGAGACCAACAGAGAAGGCAGGTGATTTCTGATTTCCAACTGAGGTACTTGGTTCATCTCATTGGGACTTGTTAGACCATGGGTGCAGCCCACAGAGAGTGAGCCAAAGGAGGGTGGAGTGTCACCTCACCTGGGAAGCACAAGGGGTTGGGGAACTCCCTCCTTTCGCCAAGGGAAGCTATGGGGGACTGTGCCATGAGGAATGGTGCACTCTGGCCTACATACTATGCTTTTCCCATGGTCTTCACAATCCACAGACTAGGAGATTCCCTTGGGTGCCTACACCACCACAGCCCTGGGTTTCAAGCACAAAATTGGGCAGCCATTTGGGCAGACACCGAGTTAGCTGCAGGAGTTTTTTTTCATACCCTAGTGGTGCCTGGAACACCAGCAAGACAGAACCGTTCACTCCCCTGGAAAGGGAGCTGAAGTCAGGGAGCCAAGTGGTCTAGCTCAGCAGATCTCACCTCTACAGAGCCCAACAAACTAAGATCCACTTGCTTGAAATTCTCACTGCCAGCACAGCAGTCTGAAGTTGACCTGGGATGCTCGAGCTTGGTGGGGGGAGTGGCTTCTGCCATTACTGAGGCTTGAATAGGCAGTTTTCCCCTCACAGTGTAAACAAAGCTGCCAGGAAGTTCCCACTGGGTGGATCCCGCTGCAGCTCTGCAAAGCCACTGTAGACAGACTGCCTCTCTAGATTCCTCCTCTCTGGGCAGGGCATCTGTGAAAGAAAGGCAGCAGCCCCAGCCAGGGGCTTATAGATAAAACTCCCATCTCCCTGGGACAGAGCACCTGGGGGAATGGGCAGCTATGGGCACAGCTTCAGCAGACTTAAACATTCCTGCCTGCCAGCTCTAAACAGAGAAGCAGATCTCCCAGTACAGCACTCGAGCTCTACTAAAGGACAGACTGCTTCCTCAAGTGGGTCCCTGACCCTCGTGCCTCCTGACTGGAAGACATCTCCCAGCAGGGGTCGACAGACACCTCATACAGGAGAGCTCTGGCTGGCATCTGGTAGGTGCCCCTCTGTGACAAAACTTCCAGAGGAAGGAACAGGCAGCAATCTTTGCTGTTCTGCAGCCTCTGCTGGTGATACCCAGACAAACAGGATCTGGAGTGGACCTCCAGCAAACTCCAGCAGACCTGCAGCAGAGGGGCCTGTTAGAAAAAACCTAAGAAATAGAAAGGAATAGCATCAACATCAACAAAAAGGACATCCACACAGAAACCCCATCCAAAGGTCACCAACATCAAAGACCAAATGTAGATAAATCCATGAGGATGAGGCAAAACTAGCACAAAAAGGCTGAAAATTCCATACACAAGAATACCTCTTCTCCAAAGGATCACAGCTCCTCACCAGCAAGGGAGCAAAACTGGATGGAGAATGAGTGTGACGAATTGACAGAAGTGGGCTTCAGAAGGTGGTTAATAACAAACTCCTTCAAGCTAAAGGAGCATGTTCTAACCCAAGGCAAGGAAGCTAAGAATCTTGAAAAAAGGTTAGACGAATTGCTAACTAATCAGTTTAGAGAAGAACATAAATGACGCGATGGAACTGAAAAACACAGCAAGAAAACTTCATGAAGCATACACAAGTATCAACAGCTGAATCAGTCAGGCAGAAGAAAGGATATCAGAGGTTGAGGATCAACATAATAAAATAAATTATGAAAACAAGATTAGAGAAAAAAGAATGAAAAGGAATGAACAAAGCCTCCAAGAAATACAGGACTATTTGAAAAGACCATATCCACATTTGATTGGTGTACCTGAAAGTGACAGGAGGAATGGAACCAAGTTGGAGAACATTCTTCAGGATATTGTACAGGAAAACTTCCCCAACCTAGAAAGACAGGCCAACATTCAAATTCAGGAAATACAGAGAACACCAGAAAGATACTCCTCAAGAAGAGTAACCCCAAGACACATAATTGTCAGATTAACCCAGATTGAAATAAAGGAAAAAATGTTAAGGGCAGCCAGAGAGAAAGGTGGAGTTACCTGCAAAGGGAAGCCCATCAGACTAACAGTGGATCTCTCTGCAGTAACCCTACAAGCCAGAAGAGAATGGGAGCCAATATTCAACGTTCCTAAAAAAAAAGAACTTTCAACCCAGAATTGCATATCCAGCCAAACTAAGGTTTCATAAGCGAAAAAGAAATAAAACCCTTTACAGACAAGCAAATGCTGAGAGATTTTGTCACCACCAGGCCTGCCTTATACGAGTTCCTGAAGGAAATATGTATGCACCCAATACAGGAGCACCCAGATTCATAAAGCAAGTTCTTAGAGACTAAGAAGAGACTTAAACTCCCACGCAATAATAGTGGGGGACTTTAACACCCCACTGTCTATATTAGATCAATGAGTCAGAAAATTAACAAGAATATTCAGGACTTGAACTCAGCGCTGTACCAAGCAGACCCAATAGATATCTACAGAACTCTTCACCCCAAATCAACAGAATATACATTCTTCTCAGCACCTCATCGTACTTATTCTAAGATTGACCACATAATTGGAAGTAAAACACTCCTCACCAAATGCAAAAGAATGGAAATCATAACAAATAGTCTCTTAGACCACCACAGTGCAATCAAATTAGAACTCAGGATTAAGAAACTCACTCAAAATCACACAACTACATGGAAACTGAACAATCTGCTCCTGAATGACTACTGGATAATGAAATTAAGGCAGAAATAAATAAGTTCTTTGAAACCAATGAGAACAAAGATGCAACATACCAGAATCTCTGGGACAGAGTTAATACAGTGTGTAGAGGGAAAATTATAGCATTAAATGCCCACAGGAGAAAGTGGAAAAGATCTAAAATCGATACCCTAACATCACAATTAAAAGAACTAGAGAATCAAGAGCAAATAAATTCAAAAGCTAGCAGAAGACAAGAAATAACTAAAATCAGAGCTGAACTGAAGGAGATAGAGACACAAAAAACTCTTCAAAAAACCAATGAATCCAGGAGCTGGATTTTGGAAAGATTAACAATATAAACAGACCACTAACCAGGTTAATAAAGAAGAAAAGAGAGAAGACTCAAATAGACAAAATAAAAAATGATAAAGGGGATATCACTACTGATCATACAGAAATACAAACTACCATCAGACAATAGTATAAACATCTCTATGCAAATAAACTAGAAAATCTAGAAGAAATGGATAAATTCCTGGATACATACTAGTTTTACGTGTTTAGTCCCAAGACTAAACAAGGAAGAAGTTGAATCCCTGAATAGACCAATAACAAATTCTGAAATTGAGGCAGTAATTAATAGCCTACCAACCAAAAAAAGCCCAGGACCAGGCAGATTCACAGCCAAATTGTACCAGAGGTACAAAGAGGAGCTGGTACCATTCCTTCTGATACTATTCCAAACAATAAAAAGAGAGGCTCCTCCCTAACTCATTTTATGAGGCCAGCATCCTCCTGCTACCAAGACCTAGCAGAGACACAACAACAACAACAAAAAAGAAAATTTCAGGTAAATATCCCTGATGAACATCGAGGCAAAAATCCTCAATAAAATATGAGCAAACTGAAACCAGCAGCACGTCAAAAGCTTATTTGCCATGAACAAGTCAGTTTCATCCCTGGGAAACAAGGCTGGTTCCACATACACAAATCAATAAACATAATTCATCACATAAACAGAACTGATGACAAAAACCACGATCATCTCAATAGATGCAGAAAAGGCCTTTGATAAAATTCAACACCACTTTATACTAAAAATTCTGAATAAACTAGGTATTGATGGAAAGTTTCTCAAAAAAATAAATATTTATGACAAACCCACAGCCAATATCATACTGAATGGGCAAAAGCTGGAAACATTCCCTTTGAAAATTGGCACAAGACAAGGATGTCTTCACATAGTATTGGAAGTTCTGCTGAGGGCAATCAAGCAAGAGAAAGAAATAAAGGGTATTCAAATAGAAAGAGAGGAAGTCAAATTGTCTTTGTTTGCAGATGACATGATTGTATATTTAGAAAACCCCATCATCTCAGCCCAAAATCTCCTTAAGTTGATAAGCAATTTCAGCAAAGTCTCAGGATACAAAATCAATATGCAAAAATTACAAGCATTCCTATACACAATAGACAAACAGAGAGCCAAATCATGAATGAACTCCCAATTACAATGGCTACAAAGAGAATAAAATAGCTAGGAATCCAACTTACAAGGGATGTGAAGGACCTCTTCAAGGAGAACTACAAACCACTGCTCAAGGAAATAAGAGATGACACAAATAGAAAAACATTCCATGCTCATGGATAGGAAGAAAAAATATCATGAAAATTGCCATACTGCCCCAAGTAATTTATAGATTCAATGTTATCCCTGTCAAGATACTATTGACATTCTTCACAGAGTTAGAAAAAACTACTTTAAGTTTCATATGGAACTGAAAAGAGCCCATATAGCCAAGACAATCCTAGGCAAAAAGATCAAAGCTGGAAGCATCATGCTACCTGACTTCAAACAATAGTACAAGGCTATAGTAACCAAAACAGCATGGTACTGGTACCAAAACAGATATATAGACCAATGTAACAGAACAGAGGTCTCAGAAATGATGCCACACATCTACAACCATCTGATCTTTGAAGAAGCCGACAAAAACCAGCAATGGTGAAAAGATTCCCTGTTTAATAAATAGTGTTGGGAAAACTGGCTAGCCATATGCTAAAAACTGAAACTGGATCCCTTCCTTACACCTTATACAAAACTTAACTCAAGGTGGATTAAAGACCTAAACATAAATCCTAAAACCATAAAAACCCTAGAAGAAAACCTAGGCATTACCATTCAGGACATAGGCATGGGCAAAGACTTCATGTCTAAAACACCAAAAGCAATGGCAGCAAAAGCCAAAATTGACAAATGGGATCTAATTAAACTAAAGAGCTTCTGCACAGCAAAAGAAACTACCAGAGTGAACAGGCAACCTACAGAATGGGAGAAAATTTTTGCAATATATCCATCTGACAAAGGGCTAATATCCAGAATCTACAAAGAACTTAAACAAATTTACAAGAAAAAAAATCAAATGACCCCATCAAAAAGTGGGCAAAGGATATGAACAGACAATTCTCAGAAGAAGACATTTATGCAGCCAACAGACACATGAAAAAAATCTCATCATCACTGGTCATCAGAGAAATGCAAATCAAAACCACAATGAGATGCCATCTTATGCCAGTTAGAATGGTGATCATTAAAAAGTCAGGAAACAACAGATGCTGGAGAGGATGTGGAGAAACAGGAAGACTTTTACACTGTTGGTGGGAGTGCAAATTAGTTCAACCATTGTGGAAGACAGTGTGGCGATTTCTCAAGGATCTAGAACCAGAAATACCATTTGAACTCAGCAATCCCATTACTGGGTATATACCCAAAGGATTATAAAGCATTCTACTATAAACATACATGCACAAGTATGTTTATTGCAGCACTGTTCACAATAGCAAAGAGAGCCAACCCAAATGCCCATCAATGATAGACTGGATAAAGATAATATGACACATATATACCACGAAATACTATGCAGCCATAAAAAGGATGATTTAATGTTCTTTGCAGGGACATGGATGGAGCTGGAAACCATCATTCTCAGCAAACTAACACAGGAACAGAAAACCAAACACTGCATGTTCTCACTCATCAGTGGGAGTTGAACAATGAGATCACATGGACACAGGAAGGGGAACATCACACATCAGGGCCTGTCAGGGGGTGGGGGGCTAGGGGAAGGATAGCATTATGAGAAATACCTGATGTAGATGACAAATTGATGGGTGCAGTAAACCACCATGGCATGTGTATGCCTATGTAACAATCCTGGACATTCTGCACATGTATCCGAGAACTTAAAGTATAATAATAAAAAGAAGCAACTAGGATCATATAGGTGAGCAGTGAAAAATGGCAGCTCAGAATAAAAAATAGGCAACCTACCAGTGAAAGGAGACATAACAGGAGTTGCACACAGATTGGAGCAAGCCAACTCAATGTATGTATCTGGCCCCAGAAGTGAGGAAAATAAAAATGCCCTGTACAAGATTAGGGAAGTTTTGGGGAGTAGAGCATTGGGATGAAGAGCTCTGGTTTGCAGATGTGAAGTCTGGGCAGCTTGGCACCAGGATTCTCTGGAGAGTGATGGTGGCAGGGGCCAGGTGGGTTTGGTTAAGGAGAGATGGGAGGTGAGAAGTGGGCACCAGGACATGATGCTGTGAGCAAATGAGGACACCTCTGGGGAGTTTTGGGGAGTGGGATGAGAATAAAGGAAACACGGTCATATTGGGGAAGATTTTGGGCAGAGGGAAAGTCTTCAAGAAGAAGTGATTGTGGGTTATATTGGGGGGTGCACCCAAGATGGCCGAATAGGAACAGTTCCAGCCTCCAGCTCCCAGCGTGAGTGACACAGAAGAGGGGTGATTTCTGCATTTTCAACTGAGGTACCGGGTTCATCTCACTGGGGAGTGCCAGACAATCGGTGCTGGTCAGCTGGTGCAGCCCAACCCGCGAAAGCTGAAGCAAGGCAAGGCATTGCCTCATCTGGGAAGCCTAAGGGGGAAGGGAATCCCTTTTCCTAGCCAAGGGAAACTGAGACACACAACACCTGGAAAATCGGGTAACTCCCACCCTAATACTGTACTTTACCAAGGGTCTTAGCAAACGGCACACCAGATTATATCCCACACCTGGCCCGGAGGGCCCACAACCATGGAGCCTCCCTCATTGCTAGCACAGCAGTCGGAGATCTAACGCAAGGCAGCAGCGAGGCTGGGGGAGGGGCGCCCACAATTGCTGAGGCTAAAGTAGGTAAACAAAGCAGCCAGGAAGCTCGAACTGGGTGGAGCCCATCACAGCTCAAGGAGGCCTGCCTGCCTCTGTAGACCCTCCTCTGGGGACAGGGCATAGCTAAACAAAAAGCAGCAGAAACCTCAGCAGAGGTAAATGCCCCCGTCTCATAGCTTTGAAGAGAGCAGTGGATCTCCCAGCACAGAGGTTGAGATCTGAAAATGGACAGACTGCCTGCTCAAGTGGGTCCCTGACCCCCGAGTAGCCTAACTGGGAGACATCCCACTCTAGGTGCAGACCTACACCTCACACCTCACATGGGGGGTACACCCCTGAGACAAAGCTTCCAGAGCAAGAATTAGACAGCAACACTCACTGTTCAGTAATATTTTATCTTCTGCAGCCTCCGCTGCTGATACTCAAAAAAACAGGGTCTGGAGTGGACCTCAAGCAAATTCCAACAGACCTACAGCTGAGGATCTTGACTGTTAGAAGGAAAACTAACAAACAGAAAGGATACCCACACCAAAACCCCATCAGCATATCACCATCATCAAAGACCAAAGGCAGATAAAACCACAAAAATGGGGAAAAAGCAGTGCAGAAAAGCTGGAAATTCAAAAAATCAGAGCACATCTCCCCCTCCAAAGGAACACAGCTCATCGCCAGCAATGGAACAAAGCTGGATGGAGAATGACTTTGATGAGTTGAGAGAAGAAGGCTTCAGCTGATCAAACTTCTTAGAGTTAAAGGAGGGAACTACGTAACCAGTGCAAAGAAACTAAAAACCTTGAAAAAAGAATGTATGAATGGACAACTAGAATAATCAATACAGAGAAGACCATAAAAGAACTGATAGAGATGAAAACCATAACACAAGAACTACATGACAAATGCACAAGCTTCAGTAACTGACTCGATCAACTGGAAGAAAGAGTATCAGCAATTGAAGGTCAAATGAATGAAATGAAGTGAAAAGAGAAGTGAGGATAGAAAAGAGTAAAAAGAAATGAACAAAGCCTCCAAGAAATATGGGATTATGTGAAAAGACCAAATCTACGTCTGATTGGTGTGCCTGAAACTGACGAGGAAAATGGAACCAAGTTGGAAAACACTCTGCAGGATATCATCCAGGAGAATTTCTCCAACCTAGTAAGGCAGGCCAACATTCAAATTCAGGAAATACAGAGAATGCCACAAAGATACTCCTCGAGAAGAGCAACTCCAAGACACATAATAGTCAGATTCACTAAAGTTGAAATGAAGGAAAAAATGTTAAGGGCAGCCAGAGAGAAAGGTTGGGTTACACACAAAGGGAAGCCCATCAGACTAACAGCAGATCTCTTGGTGGAAACTCTCCAAGCCAGAAGACAGTGAGGGCCAATGTTCAACATTCTTAAAGAAAAGAATTTTCAACCCAGAATTTCATATCCAGCCAAACTAAGTTTCATAAGTGAAGGAGAAATAAAATCCTTTACAGACAAGCAAATGCTTAGAGATTTTGTCACCACCAGGCCTGCCTTACAAGAGATCCTGAAGGAAGCACTAAACATGGAAAGGAACAACAGGTACCAGCCATTACAAAAACATGTCAAAATGTAAAGTCCATTGATGCTAGGAAGAAACTGCATCAACTAGTGAGCAAAATAACCAGCTAATATCATAACGACAGGATCAAGTTCACACATAACAATATTAACCTTAAATGTAAATGGACTAAATGATCCAATTAAAAGACACAGACTGGCAAATTGGATACAGAGTCAAGACCCATCAGTCTGCTATATTCAGGAGACCCATCTCACATGCAGACACACATAGGCTCAAAATAAAGGGATGGAGGAAGATCTACCAAGCAAATGGAAAACAAAAAAAGCAGGGGTTGCAATCCTAGTCTCTGATAAAACAGATTTAAACCATCAAAGATCAAAAGAGATAAAGAAGGCCATTACATAATGGTAAAGGGATCAATTCATCAGGAAGAGCTAACTATCCTAAATATATCTGCACCCAATACAAGAGCACCCAGATTCATAAAGCAAGTCCTTAGAGACTTACGAAGAGACTTAGACTCCCATACAATAGTTATGGGAGATTTTAACACCCCACTGTCAACATTGGATGATCAATGAGACAGAAAGTTAACAAGGATATCCAGGAATTGAACTCATCTCTGCACCAAGCGGACCTAATTGACATCTATAGAACTCTCAACCCCAAATCAACAGAATATACATTCTTCTCAGCACCACATCACACTTATTCCAATATTGACCACATAGTTGGAAGTAAAGCACTCCTCAGCAAATATAAAAGAACAGAAATTCTAACAAACTGTCTCTCAGACCACAGTGCAATTGAACTAGAACTCAGGACTAAGAAACTCAATCAAAACCACTCAACTACATGGAAACTGAACAACCTGCTCCTGAATGACTACTGGGTACATAACCAAATGAAGGTAGAAATAAAGATATTCTTTGAAACCAATAAGAACAAAGATACAACATACCAGAATCTCTGGGACACATTTAAAGCAGTGTGTAGAGGGACATTTATAGCACCAAATGCCCACAAGAGAAAGCAGGAAAGATCTAACATTGACACCCTAACATCATAATTAAAAGAATTAGAGAAGAGCAAACACATTCAAAAGCTAGCAGAAGGCAAGAAATAAATAAGATCAGAGCAGAACTGAAGGAGATAGAGACGCAAAAAACCCTCCAAAACTCAATGAATCCAGGGGCTGGTTTTTTGAAAAGATCAACAAAATTGATAGACCGGTAGCAAGACTAATAAAGAAGAGAGAAGAATCAAATAGATGCAATAAAAAATGATAAAGGGGATATCACCACTGACCCCACAGAAATACAAACTACCATCAGAGAATACTATAAACACCTCTATGCAAATAAACTAGAAAACCTAGAAGAAATGGATAATTTCCTGGACATTTACACTCTCCCAAGACTAAACCAGGAAGAAGTTGAATCCCTGAATAGAGCAATAGCAGGCTCTGAAAGTGAGGCAATAATTAATAGCCTACCAACCAAAAAACAGTCCAGGATCAGACGGATTCACAGCCAAATTCTACCAGAGGTACAAGTAGGAGTTGGTACCATTCCTTCTGAAATGATTCCAATCAATAGAAAAGGAGGGAATCTTCCCTAACTCATTTTATGAGGCCAACATCATCCTCATACCAAAGCCTGACAGAAATACAACAACAAAAAAAGAGAATTTGAGACCAATATCCCTGATTAACATCGATGCAAAAATCCTCCATAAAATACTGGCAAATCGAATCCAGCAGCACATCAAAAAGCTTATCCACCATGATCAAGTGGGCTTCATCCCTGGATGCAAAGCTGGTTCAACATACACAAATCAATAAACGTAATCCAGCATATAAACAGAACCAAAGACAAAAACCACATGATTATCTCAATAGATGCAGAAAAGGCCTTTGACAAAATTCAACAGCTCTTCATGCTAAAAACTCTCAATAAATTAGGTATTGATGGGATGTATCTCAAAACAATAAGAGCTATTTATGACAGACCCACAGCCAATATCATACTGAATGGGAAAAAACTGGAAAAGTTCCCTTTGAAAACTGGCACAAGACAGGGATGCCCTCTCTCTCCACTCCTATTCAATGTAGTGTTGGAAGTCCTGGCTAGGGCAATCAGGCAAGAGAAAGAAATAAAGGGTATTCAGTTAGGAAAAGAAGATGTCAAATTGTCCCTGTTCGCAGATGACATGATTGTATAATTAGAAAACCCCATTGTCCCAGCACAAAATCTCCTTAAGCTGATAAGCAACTTCAGCAAAGTCTCAGGATACAAAATCAATCTGCAAAAATGACAAGCATTCTTATACACCAGTAACAGACAAACAGAGAGCCAAATCATGAATGACCTCCCATTCACAGTAGCTTCAAAGAGAATAAATTACCTAGGAATCCAACTTACAAGAGATGTAAAGGACCTCTTCAAGGAGAACTACAAACTACCGCTCAGTGAAATAAAAGAGGACACAAACAAACAGAAGAACATACCATGCTCATGGATAGGAAGAATCAATATTGTGAAAATGGCCATACTGTCCAAGGTAATTTATAGATTCAATGCCATCCCCATTAAGCTACCAATGACTTTTTCACAGAATTGGTAAAAAACTGCTTTAAAGTTCATATGAAACCAAAAAAGACCCTGTATTGCCAAGACAATCCTAAGCCAAAAGAACAAAGCTGGAGGCATCACGCTACCTGACTTCAAACTATACTACAAGCCTACAGTAACCAAAACAGCATGGTACTGGTACCAAAACAGACATACAGACCAATGGAACAGAACAGAGCCCTCAGAAATAATACCACACATCTACAGCCATCTGATCTTTGACAAACCTGACAAAAACAGGAAATGGGGAAAGGATTCCCTATTTAATAAATGGTGCTGGGAAAATTGGCTAGCCATAAGTAGAAAGCTGAAACTGGATCCTTTCCTTACTCCTTATACGAAAATTAATTCAAGATGGATTAGAGACTTAAATGTTAGACCTAATACCATAAAAACCCTAGAAGAAAACCTAGGTAATACCATTCAGGACATAGGCATGAGCAAGGACTTCATGTCTAAAACACCAAAAGCAACAGCAACAAAAGCCAAAATTGACAAATGGGATCTAATTAAAGAGATTCTGCACAGCAAAAGAAACTACCATCAGAGTGAACAGACAACCTACAGAATGGGAGAAAATTTTTGCAATCTACTCATATGACAAAGGGCTAATATCCAGAACCTATAAAGAACTCAATCAAATTTACAAGAATAAAACAAACAATCCCATCAAAAAGTGGGCAAAGGATATGAACAGACACTTCTCAAAAGAAGACATTCATACAGCCAACAGACACATGAAAATATGCTCATCATCACTCACCATCAGAGAAATGCAAATCAAAACCACATTGAAATACCATCTCACACCAGTCAGAATGGCAATCATTAAAAAAATAGGAAACAACAGGTGCTGGAGAGGATGTGGAAAAATAGGAACACTTTCACACTGTTGGTGGGACTGTAAACTAGTTCAACCATTGTAGAAGACAGTGTGGCGATTCCTCAAGGATCTAGAACTAGAAATACCATTCAACCCAGCCATCCCATTACTGGGTATATACCCAAAGGATTATAAGTCATGCTGCTATAAAGACACATGCACACGTATGTTTATTGCGGCACTATTCACAATAGCAAAGACTTGGAATCAACCCAAATGTCCATCAGTGACAGACTGGATTAAGAAAATGTGGCACATACACACCATGGAATACTATGCAGCCATAAAAAAGGATGAATTCGTGTCCTTTGTAGGGACATGGATGTGGCTGGAAATCATCATTCTCAGCAAACTATCGCAAGAACAGAAAACCAAATACCACATGTTCTCACTGATAGGTGGGAATTGAACAATGAGATCACTTGGACACAGGAAGGGGAGCATCACACACCGGGTCCTATTGTGGGGAGGGGTAGGGGTAGGGATAGCATTAGGAGATATACCTAATGTAAATGACGAGTTAATGGGTGCAGCACACCAACATGGCACATGTATACATATGTAACAAACCTGCACGTTGTGCACATGTACCCTAGAACTTAAAGTATTAAAAAAAAAAAAAAAAGAAGAAGTGATTGTGGGAACAGTGTTCTGCAGAAGTGGGATGGGATCAACCACACTGATAGAGAACTGGCATAGTGGGAAAAAGGAACTCTCTCTGATTGACTCAGGAAGACAAGTGGGATCAATGAATGTCCACAGGTTACCAGCTTAGCAGTAAAGGCAACAGGCAGTTGAGGGCTTGCCAGTGCTGTTTCAATGCTTTCTAATGATATCTATAGAGCATTAACCTTGGGCAGGAGGTTCATTCTTAGGACACTTGAGAGTGTGGAGTTTGAGGGCAAGGGAGAAGAATCTAAGAATACATTGTGTTCAAGAGCCATTTGTTTTTGAAAACACTGTTGAGTTTGGAGAACATTGCCAGATCTGAGCTGCCAACCTAACTTTCAGATAATGAACTTTCATAAAATGAACTGCTTTCCTTTTGTCTTGGTACATAGTTCAAATGACATATAAACCATATGCTTCTGCAGAGCACCGTTTGAGGTAACACCACCTCATGGATTACGTCTATAACCTTTACTCAGCTGTTCACTTCACCAAATTTTTTGTAGGTAGATGTTTGATAGATGTAAAATACTTCACGAGATTTTCTCACAAACTGCCTTGCAAGTTAAGAGGAATCCCAAGGATCAGAGACTGACAGGTGTTACTGCCTTTAAGCCAACGGAATTGACAACGTTGCAGATGACGTAAGACAGAAAAGAAGCCCTGTGCAGTGGCTCATGCTTGTAATCCCAGCACTTTGGGAGGCCAAGGTGGGTGGATCATGAGGTGAGCAGATCGAGACCATCCTGGCCAACGAAGTGAAACCCCATCTCTACTAAAAACACAAAAATTAGCTGGATGTGGTGGCACGTGCCTGTAATCTGAGCTACTCATGAGGCTGAGGCAGGAGAATCTCTTGAACCTGGGAGGCAGAGGTTGCAGTGAGCCAAGATCGCACCACTGCACTCCAGCCTGGAGACAGAGCTAGACTCCATCTAAAAACAAAACAAAACAGAAAATAAATTTTCATAAAGTGATTGTGGAGATAGGAAAAATAGGGCTGTGAGAAGTACCCTTCTCTACAGGGGTATTCCTTATCAAGGAACTGAATATGGAAACATTTTATGGCCCCAAAGACCTGAACCTGTCATGCTGCTCCGCACAGCAGCCACTGGGAGGCTCTTTTGACTAGCAGTTCTTCAAGCTAGTGCCACAAAAGGATTAGTTATTGTGAAAAGGAGAAGATAGCAATGTACTCAGTATCCCTTGGGTTTTATACAATCAAGCATGACATATCTGTACAATTTCTATCAACCTGCAAACCAGGTATAAAAACACATGGCACAAGGTGGGCACTGAAGTGTTCATTTAATAACCTTAATGCACACTGGGCCTGTGTATGTGCTGCCTTTTATGGGTGTGAAGGCAATGACTCCATCTGTCTTCATGATGCCCTTGGCTGAGATGTCCAGTCATTCCTGTGATCAAAATTGGACTGCAAATTTCTAAGGACAGAGTAGATGTAGAGATATCTGACTTACAACTGTGATTTGGTCTCTTGCTTTGGTTGACTAAGCAAAATCTCTGAATATAAAAATAAAAGGCACTTACTTTCTGGTCAAAAACAGAAGAAATCTATCATTCATGCATTCTTATCATAACAGCTAAACTGAACTAAAATCAAATATAAGTGCTCTCTTTTGCAGATTTACCTGGAAACGATCTTATGTTGAAATTGACATTTGTCCATCTAACTGGAAAAGGATTTCCTTGGGAGTCACTCTGTTTGCCTCCAAGATTATGAATGATCAAGCTGTACAAAATGTGGACAACTCTCAGATCTTCAAGGATATCCCAGTAAAGGACATGTGAGTTTATAAGGTTTTGTTAAACTTTCTAACCATTTTCAAATATCTCATTTTTTCCCATATAGTTAACACTTTCAAAATATTTTGAAAGGTAACATTGTACAGGTAATGAAGATAGGTAAAAAACTACCTATGTTTTTCTATCCAGATTTAGTATAACAATTCATATTTTTCATTATTAATGAATAAGTCTTGATGTGTTACTGTTGTAGTAATCTCCTTGAGAAATTGAAAAGTATTTTCCAGTGTTTTTCTTTTTTTTTTTTTTTGGCAGGCATCTTAGAAGTGTATTACCAGAACAACACAGTAAAGGTTTTTATGGCTTTCTACAAGCTGTCAGTTTTAGTCATTTTTTAAGGAGTACATGTCTGGCCTTTGAAATAATTGGCTACTGGAGAAGTTATAACTTAAATGAGTATACCAAACTTACAGAGTAAAAAAGGATATAAGAGAGTACCATAAGCAGCTATACACCAAAAAAATTGAATAACCTAAATAAAATGAACAAATTTTTAGAAACAAAAAACCTACTAAGACAGAATCAGGAATAGAATAGCTGAATAAACCTATTCAGCAAGGAGATTCAGTATGAACATTGCATCAGTAACTGAAAGCCCAGCAACAAAGAAAAGCCCTAGACCAGATGGCTTCACTGCTGAATTCTACCCAACATCTAAAGCAGAATTAACACCAGTTTTTCTCAAACTCTTTCAAAAATTTGAAGAGGAGGTAACATTTTCTAACTCATTCTATGAGGCCAGTATTACCCAGACACCAAACCAAAGACAACACAAGAAAACTACAGACAAACATCACTTACAAATGCTGATGCAAAAATCCTCAACAAAATACTAGCAATTTAAATTTAGCAGTACATTAAAAGGATTATACACCGTGAATGAGTATAATTGACTCCTGAAGTAAAAGTATGCTCCAACACATAAAAATCAATGTAATACCACATTAACCTATAGAAGAAAAAAACCCCACATGATTATTTTAACCAAAGCAGAAAAAGTATTTGTCAAAATTTAACCCACTTTCATGATAAAAAATACTCAAACTACAAACAGAAAGGAAAGACCTTAATATAATACGTTATACATTTAAAAAAACAAAGCTAACATAATGGTGAAAGCTTTTATCCTAAGAGCAAAAACAAGGATGCCTGCTTTTACCACTTCTATTTAAAGTAGTATGGAAGGTTCTAGTTAGAGCAATAAGGCAAGAAAAAGAATTTTAAAAATTCCAATTAAAAAAGAAAAGGTAAAAGTATCTGTTTGCAGATGATACAATCTTGTAGATTGTGAAAGAAACTGTCAGGAGCAATAAATAAAATTCAACAAAGTTGCAGGATACAAAATCAATACATAAAATCATTTGTATTTCTACAATAACTAACAATAAACTACATGAAGAAAAATCAAGACAACAGTATCATTTATGATACTGTCAAAAGAATAAAATGCTTAGAAACCAGCTTAACCAAGGTAATGAAAAACCTGTACAGTGGAAACTATAAACATTGCAGAAAGGTATTAAACATGACTCGCATGAAAAGACACCATGTGTTTATGGATTGGAAGACAAAACCTTGTCAAGATGTCATTGTTATCTATAGTCATCTACAGATTCAATGAAATTCCTATAAAAATCCCAACATTTGCAAAAATAGAAAAACCTACTCTAAAATTCAGATGAAATCTCAAAAAACCCAAGTGTCCCAATCTATATTAAAATAAACAAAGTTAAAGGACTAATGCCTTTTGGTTTCAAACTTACTACAATGCTTCAGTACCCAAAAAATGTTGTACCAGCATAGAGACAGACATGAAGACCAAGGCAATATTGGTCATAATTTTCAACAAGGCAGCCAAAACTATTCAATGAGAAAGGATGATATTTTTAAATGGTGCTAGAAAAACTGGATATTTTTATTTTTTATTTTTTATTTTTTTATTATACTTTAAGTTCTAGGGTACATGTGCCACCAAAACCAAAGAAGTCTGCACTAAGACATGTTATAATCAGATTGCCAAAGTCAAAGACAAAGAGAGAATTTTTTTTTATTATTTATTTTTATTATACTTTAAGTTCTAGGGTACATGTGCATAACGTGCAGGTTTGTTACATATGTATACTTGTGCCATGTTGGTGTGCTGCACCCATCAACTCGTCAGCACCCATCAATTCATCATTCATATCAGGTATAACTCCCAATGCAATCCCTCCCCGCTCCCCCTCCCCATGATAGGCCCCAGTGTGTGATGTTCCCCAGCTGCATCCATGTCCCTACAAAGGACGCAAACTCATCCTTTTTTATGGCTGCATAGGATTCCATGGTGTATATGTGCCACATTTTCTTAATCCAGTCTGTCACTGATGGACATTTGGGTTGATTCCAAGTCTTTGCTATTGTGAATAGTGCCGCAATAAACATACGTGTGCATGTGTCTTTGTAGTAGCATAATTTATAATCCTTTGGGTATATACCCAGTAGTGGGATGGCTGGGTCATATGGTACATCTAGTTCTAGATCCTTGAGGAATCGCCATACTGTTTTCCATAATGGTTGAACTAGTTTACAATCCCACCAACAGTGTAAAAGTGTTCCTATTTCTCCACATCCTCTCCAACACCTATTGTTTCCTGATTTTTTAATGATTGCCATTCTAACTGGTGTGAGATGGTATCTCATTGTGGTTTTGATTTGCATTTCTCTGATGGCCAGTGATGATGAGCATTTTTTCATGTGTCTGTTGGCTGTATGAATGTCTTCTTTTGAGAAATGTCTGTTCATATCCTTT
>NC_045434.1:84453797-84476058 GCF_002776525.5 Piliocolobus tephrosceles
TTAAAGCAGTTTTTTCCAATTCTGTGAAGAAACTCATTGGTAGCTTGATGGGGATGGCATTGAATCTATAAATAACCTTGGGCAGTATGGCCATTTTCACGATATTGATTCTTCCTATCCATGAGCATGGTATGTTCTTCCATTTGTTTGTGTCCTCTTTTACTTCACTGAGCAGTGGTTTTTAGTTCTCCTTGAAGAGGTAAAAAACTGGATATTTACATGGAAAAGAATGATGTTGAACCCTTACTTTACCCCATATACAAAACAATTAAAAATTGGTCAAACATCTAATTGTGAGAGCTAAAGCTATAAAACCCTTAGAAGAAAACATAGGGAAAAAGTTTCATAACATAGAATCTGGCAATAATTTCTTGGATATGACAGTGAAAGTGCAGGCAACACAACAAAAATACATAAAAATAACATTATTAAAGTTAAAACCTTTTATGTATCTGAAGATACAATCAATAGATTGTATTCACAGAGGGGGAGAAAATATCCACACATTATGTATCTGATAAGTAATTAATATCCAGGCTATATTAAGACCACAGCAACAACAACAACATCAAATTTAAAAATGAGCAAAAATTTTAAAATAAACATTTCTTTAAAGAAGATGTACAAATGATCAGTAAGCACAGAGTGAGGTGCTCAGCATCAATTATCATGAGAACAATGTACATCAAAAGCACAATGCAATACCAACTGACACACATAAGTATAGCTACCATAAAACAACAACAACAACAATAAACCAAAACAAACAACAAAAACCCAGAGAACAGCAAATACTGGATGTGGAGAAGTCAGAAGTCTTGCATACTACTGGTGGGAAAGTAAAATGGCACAGCCACTGTGGAAAACAGTCATCACCATATGATCTAGCAATTCCACTCCTGGGTATATACCTAAAAGAACTGAAAGCAGGAATTTGCACAGATGTTTGCACACCCATGTTTATAGCAGCACTCACAATAGCCAAAGAGTAGAAACCACCAAAATGTCCATCTATAGATGAATGGGTAAGCAAATATAGTCAATACATACAACGATATCTTCAACCTTAAAAATAAAAGAAATTTTGATACATGCTACAACAAAACTTGAGAAGATTTTGCTAAGTAAAATAAGTTAGACAAAAAAACAAATACTGTGTGTTTCCACTTATATGAAGCACCTAGAGTAGTCAAATTTATAGACATAGAAAATAAAATAGTGGAGGTCAGGGGATGGGAGGAAGGGAAATGGGGAGTTATTTTTCCATAGATAGAATTTCAGTTTGGGATGATAAAATAGTTTTGAAAATGGATAGTGGTGATGGTTGCACAACAATGTGTTTGTACTTAATGCCACTGAATTGTACACCTCAAAGTGGTTACAGTGGTAAACTTTGTTATGCATATTTTACCACAGTAAAAAACTTAGCAAATATTTTTAAATCTACATTTTTCTTTGAACTCTTTATATCTGATATGGTTTGGCTTGGTATCCCCACCCAAATCTCATCTTGAATTGTACTCCCATATTTCCCACATGTTGTGGGAGTGACCTGGTAGGAGATTATTGGATCATGGGGACAGTTTCCCCTCTGCTGTTCTCATGGTAGTGACTAAGTCTCATCAGATCTGATGGTTTGATAAGGGGAAATCTGTTTCACTTGGCTTTTATTCTCTCTCCTGCTGCCATCATGTGAGACGTGTCTTTCAATTTCCACCATGATTGTGAGGCCTCCTCAGCCACATGAAACTGTAAGTCCAGTAAACCTCTTTCTTTTGTAAATTGCTGAGTCTTGGGTATGTCTTTATCAGCAGCATGAAAATGCACTAATACAACATTCTTTGTTCATTTTTCAATTTTTTTGCTGGTCTTTTAATAATTTATGATAGCTTTATATATACATCACCCAAATTAGCTTTTTGTCTGTCATATATGTTGGAGATTTCCCCAGTCTGTTGACTTTTGATTTTGAGGCATTTTTTTCTCATAGAAAGTTTTAATTTTTATGAAGTCAAATTCATCAGTCTTCTATTTGATGACTTCTTCATTTAGGAGTATAGGAGTTTAGGAGTTTCAGTTTAGGATAATAGTAAAGTTGTAGATATGGATAAAGGAGATGGTTGTACAACAATGTGAGTATACTGAATGCCATTGAACTGTACATTTAAACATGATTAAAATGGTGAGATTTATGTTATATATATTTTACCACCAAAAAAGGGCCAGGCTTAGATGATTATATGTTAGTGGTTTGGAGTAGCTCTGACACCTATTCCCCTCCAGGGCTCTAATTTATAAAGCACCCACACAATAAAAGTAGATAGTGACTTCACATATCTTCATGGCATCTTGTAAGCCCCATACCAGGGACTGTCTTGGAAAGCTGTTGTGGAAAAACTGGCATAAACTTGAGGTCAATATGAGACCTCTTGTCTCTTCTCATGCTGCTAATAAAGACATACCTGAAACTGGGTAATTTATAAAGGAAAGAAAGTTTAATGGACTCACAGTTCCACATGGCTAGAGAGGCCTCAAATCACAATGGAAGGTAAAGAAGGAGCAAAGTCATGTCTTACATTGTGGCAGGCAAGAGGGAAGTGAGAGCCAAGTTAAGTGGGAAGTCCCTTATAAAATCATCAGATCTCATGAGGACTCACTCAATATCATAACGGTATGGGGAAACCACTCCCATGATTCATTTCTCTCCACCTGGTCCCACCCTTGACACATGGGGAATATCACAATTCAAGGTGAGATTTGGGTGGGGACACAGAGCCAAACCATGTTATTCCATCCACAGCCCCTCCCAAATCTCATGTTCTCACATTTCAAAACCAATTTTGCTTTCCCAATAGTCCCCCAAAGTCTTAACTCATTTAAGCATTAACTCAAAAGTCCACACTCCAAAGTCTCATCTGAGACAAGTACCTTCCACCTATGAACCTGTAAAGTCAAAAGAAAGTTAGTTACTTCCTAGATACAATGGGGATACAGACATTGGATAAATAAATACACCTGTTCCAAATGTGAGAAGCTGGCCAAAATGAAGGGGCTATAGGCCCCATGCAATTCCAAAATCCAGCAGGGCAGTTAATTCTTAAAGCTCTGAAATGATCTCCTTTGACTCCATGTCTCACATCCAGGTCTTGCTGATGCAAGGCTGCCCACAGCCTTGGGCAGCTCTGTCCCTGTGGCTTTGCAGGGTACAGCCTTGCCACCTGGCTGCTTTCATGGGCTGGCATTGTGTGTCTGGGGCTTTTTCAGGTGCACAGTGCAAGCTGTAGGTGGGTCTACCATTCTGGGATCTGGAAGATAGTGGCCCTCTGCTCACAGCTCCACTAGGCAGTGCCCCAGTGGGGACTCTGTGTGGGGGCTCCAACTCCACCTTTTCCTTCCACACTGCTCTAGCAGAGGTTCTCCAGAAGGGCTGTACCCCTGCAGCAAACTTCTGCCTGGACATCCAGGCATTTCCATACATCCTCTGAAATCTAGGCAGAGGTTTCCAAACCTCAGTTCTTGACTTCTACACACCTGCAGGCCCAACACCATGTGTAAGTCACCAAGGCTTGAGGCCTGTACCTCTGAAGCAATGGCCTGAACTGTACCTTGGTCCCTTTTAGTCATGGTTGGAGTGACTGGGATGCAGGGAACCAAATCCCAAGGCTGCACACTGCAGGGGGCCTGTAGACCTGGCCCAGGAAACCATTTTCTCCTCCCAGGCCTTTAGGCCTGTGATGGGAGGGGCTGCTGTGAAGGTCTCTGACATGCCTTGGAAACATTTTCCCCATTGTCTTGGTGATTAACATTCAGCCCCTTGTTGCTTATGCAAATTTCTGCTGTAGGCTTGAATTTCTCCACAGAAAATGGGTTTTTTTCTTTTCTGCTGCATCATCAGGCTGCAAATTTTTCAAGCTTTGATGAAGGGGTGGCCTGCCCCTCCACACCTGTGGGCGTTTCTCGTTAGGTGGAATGAGAGACTTGAGAAAAGAAATGAGATACAGAGACAAAGTATAGAGAAAGAAAAAGTGGGCCCAGGGGCCCGGCGCTCTGCATACAGAGGACCCACACCAGCACCGGTATCTGAGTTCCCTTAGTATTTATTGATAATTACCATCTTAAAGAAAAGGAAGTGGCAGGATAATAGGATCATTATAGAGAGAAAGTCAGCAGTAAGACATATGAATAAAGTTCTCTGTGACATTAATAAGTTTAAGGAAAAGTGCTGTGCCTTGATATGCATATGTAAACATCTCCATAAACCTTTTTAGTGCATAAAGAGCAGCACTGCGCTAGCAAGTCCTGACTTTTAACCTGCAACCTGCCTTCAGGCACTTGTTTAACGAAGCACACCCTGTACAGCCCCAAATCCTTTAAACCTTGAGTCACCACAGCACATGTCTCTTGCAAGGACAAGGTTGGGGGTAGGGTCACAGATTAATAGCATCTCAAATACAGAACAAAATGGAGTCTCTTATGTCTACTTCTTTCTATATAGACATAGTAATAGGCTGATCTTTCTTTCCCCCACACTTTTATGCTCTGCTTCCTCTTTATTTTGAGATGGAGTTTCACTCTTGTCCCCCAGAATGGAGTACAATGGCATGATCTCAGCTCACTGCAACTCCGCCTCCTGGGTTTAAGTGATTCTCCTGCCTCAGCCTCCTGAGTAGCTGGGATTACAGGTGCCTGCCACCACATCTGGCTAATTTTTATATTATTAGTAGAGACAGGGTTTCACCATGTTGGTGAAGCTGGTCTTGAACTCCTGACCTCAAGTAACCCCCCACCTTGGCCTCCCAAAGTGCTAGGATTACAGGCATGAGCCACTGTGCCTGGCCCCTCTGTGTCCTCTTGAATGTTTTGCTGTTTAGAAATTTCTTCTGCAAGATACCCTAAATCATCTCTCTCAAGTTCAAAGTTCCACAAATCTCTAGGGCAGGGGCAAAGTGCCACCAGTCTCTTTGCATAGCATGAGTGACCTTTACTGTAGTTCCCAACAAGATCCTTATCTCTATCTGAGACCACCTCAGCCTGGACCTTATTGTCCATATCACTATCAGCATTTTGGTCAAAGCCATTCAACAAGTCTCCAGGAAGTTCCAAACCTTCCAACATCTTCCTGTCTTCTAAGCTCTGCAAACTGTTCCAACCTCTGCCTGTTACCCAGGTCCAAAGTCACATCCACATTTTTGGGTGTCTTTACACTAGCACCCTATTCCTGGGACCAATTTACTGTACTAGTCTGTCCTCATACTGCCAATAAAGACATTCCTGAGACTGGGTAATAAATAAAGGAAAGGAGGTTCAATGGACTCACAGTTCCACATGGCTGAGGAGGCCCCACAATCATGGCAGAAGGTGAAGGAGAAGCAAATTCTC
Organism: Piliocolobus tephrosceles; assembly: GCF_002776525.5. Lineage (NCBI taxonomy): Eukaryota > Metazoa > Chordata > Mammalia > Primates > Cercopithecidae > Piliocolobus > Piliocolobus tephrosceles. Next base: position 84,459,177 of record NC_045434.1, read on the forward strand.
ACCTTACATGGCAGCAGGCATGAGAGGGGTGAGAGCCAAGTGAAGGGGGAAACCCCTCAAAAACCATCAGATCTTGGGAGAACTCAGTCACTATCATGAGAACAGTATGGGGGAAACTGCCCCATGATTTAATTATCTCTACCTGGTCCCATCCTTGACACATGGGCATTATCACAAATTAAGGTAAGATTTGGGTAGGGACAGAGAGCCAAACCATATAACCTCCTATCCCCTATTCTGGAACTAGATGGAGGAACATATGCATGCAGGTTCACCTGGAGAGATTAGATGGGGCAAGCAGAACAGTCTTGCCCAAATCATCCCATGAGCCTGGACCTTGAGCCCTCTCACATGCTGTCAGGCATGTATCATACCAAGAAAGGAGGCTAGGAGGGTACTGTATCTACCTGTATACAGGGAGCTATGAAATATCTGAGTTGAGAATGTGACACATGAGAGGACAGAGTCAGTATGACCTTTACACAGTGACCTGGCTCAAATAATTTCAGGCTTGCATTAACCAGGTGAGTTCCTCTTTCTCTCAAAGGTAGGTAAACTAGAGGAGTGAAGTGGGAGTTGGGGATAATTTTGGGTAGTACTTATTCTGTGTTCTAAATAAGAAAACCATAAGTGCCCTCTTTCAGGGTCCAAATATTAGGTGAAAAAAATCCCTTTGTCATCTCAGTCATGTACTGTGGACTCCAGCCAAGCAGTACACAAATATTCATTTATACTTTCTCTCTGCATAATGTGGGCTTTTCCAGTTTTATGATGTAGCTAAGTTCTCTCATGTTACTAACTGGGGACCAGACTACTGAATGTCATAACAGGTGGCCAGCATGTCTGTGAAGGGCAGAAACTGGAGGAACAGCTGGCAGAAGCCAGCTAGTAAGGACCCAATGCCCACTCCATAGAGGACTCCACACTTACAAGAAAATACTAGGCTGCCTCACTAGTTATGCCCCTAAATAAAAAAACAAAACTCCTCTACAGAATGTGTGTGTACACACCTAAATACATGCACACAGCTACATGCAAAGGGAAAGGGCTTGGAAGAAAACAGATCCACCTCCGAACACCAGTTACTTCTGGGAAAGGGGCAGATGAAGCCAACTGCCCCATTATCTTTTAAACTGATGAGCCTGTGTTAACTTTGCACTCTTTGGGTTATTACACAAGCCCTGCAGAACTGAACCACCACCAACCACTTGCACTTTTCCTGATACCAAATGATGACTTCCCTCAAAGTTCAGCCCCACCACTTGCTTCCCATGTAGGGGGCTACTGACCTCCTGGGGTGCAGTCCTGGTTTCAGGTAGGGGGCCACTGGCCTCCTGGGGTACAGGGTTCCAGGCTAAATCCACCCCACAGATTCCTAGTGAAACCAGCATGTGTCCAAGGGGCTTTCCCAAGCCTGGACCATGTGCCCACCAGAGAAATATGCCTGTACTTGCTCCCCCAGGACAGACTCCCTTTCCCGTCAGTTGGAATAAGGGGTAGGGGAGATTTCATGGTGTCTGGTAGAGGTTGGATATGCTGAATCTGATGTGCTGTCAGAAGCTCCCCAGAGTCAGGTGCATTCTCAGCACATGCTGTGCGCTGCCCCTTCAAGCTGTGAGAGTCCCAGAAGGCAGGTGTTACTGCATCCCCCATTTATAGATAAGCAGAGGTCAGGTGATCTGCAGCAAGCCAAGAAGCTAAGAGGCCAACAGGCTGGATCTGCATTTTGCTTGCAGAGGCCCCATCTGGCTGCCTGAGGCTGCTCTTGAGACTCCTCCTGCTGCCTGCTCCTCCTCTTCCCTCTGCAGCTATGCCAGCTTCTACCCACAGCTGTGCTCCAGGTGGGGAACATCTATGGGTGCACCATGGCACAGCTGCTCAAAAACCACAGCGTGTAGTAGAGCCCCCACTTCATGCTGTCTTCCATGTCCAAGTCCAAGTTCATCTAGGGCTTTAATGAGACCAAGCTCCACTGAATTCCCGGATAGTAGCTAATCCCTACAATCCCCTCTACATGGGTAAGCCACCAGACCTTGGCCCTGCTCCCTCTGGGCCCCATTATTCTGCCTCAATTGCTTACATGCTACCCTGTCTGTACTGTTTTGAAGCCCCTACAAGAACGTTGAGATTCTGAGCTGACTCCCACTGAAGGAAGAAAACCATCAGCAGTCACTAGGTTCTGCTTTCTGGAAGCTTCATGCCCCCTTCCACCATGGCCCATGCTTGCCGGGCTAGAAGGGGGACTCCTGAGACTTGAGAAACACAGACCTGCAGCTGGCATATAAAAAAAGGCCCCTAAGAGGACCACTCCCATCCATGAAGTCCCAGGTGGAACCAGGTAATTGGGAAATACATAGGAGCCAAGCCTGGGCCCCACTCAGAACCAGGTGGGAACTGTGGCAGTGACTTGTCCCCTCTGCCACTCTGGCTGTACCACTGCAGGAACATCTGACACCACCCACGAGTGGGGACACTAGGTGTGGGCAGCTTCCAGTTGTTGCTGCAGCTGAACCTTCCCAACCAGCTCCATGTAAGGCCATCTCAGGTGGGTGCAGGCCTGGGCTGTGCTGGGCAAGGACACCCCTCAAAGGGTGAGAGCCAGTGAGGAGGGCTGTCACAGAGGCCCCTTTTCCTGCTCTGAGAACAGGTTGGGGCATTAAAGGAGAACTTCTCTCACCTCCCAGCTGTGTCCCTACCCAGGGACATATTTTCCAAAGATGAAACACTCCTCTGCTTGCCTGTGAGGCAATTGCCAGCATTTAGGGAAAAGGAGATGAGCCTCACCCGCCTTCCCTGATGCATCTGCGGCAGGTTGGCAGGACTAGGGGAAGGCCAAGGGGATCTGGGGTAGGACTAGGGGAAGGCCAAGGGGATCTGGGGTAGGACCTGAACATCTGTCCAACCCCAGGCTATGCTGGCTTCATCTTCCTGATCCACCTGTGTGATGGGGTGAATTACCAACAGGGTATCACACAGGCCATGGCTGAGTTCTACAAGAGCCAGGTAGAAGAGCACTGTCCTGGCTGTGCTCCCGAGCACCCAGCTCACACACATCTTATTGACAGCTTCCTGGAGGCAGGCCTTGAAGTTCAGGCTTCCTGAGAGGCCTGGGAAACAGGCTCTGCCTAGCTTAAGGGCCTGACCCCAAAGGTACCACTTCCACCTCTCTCATCCTGATAGCCTTGTATTCTCCCCCTGCTTTGAAGCGGAGGATAGGTGAGACAAGAGGCAGTGTACATTAGCTGCTTTTTCAGAGAGTGCCATCCCTCCAGCCCCTGAGTAGGCATTTTCATCACTGGTTGCCAGATTCCCAGTTTCTGTTCAGAAACTGCACCCATGCCCTGGAGAGACACACACAGGCCCAGTGACCACACACACAGCCCCCAGGGCCTAATTCCCTTCTACATGCATGTGAGTACACAGTGGGCTTGATTCCTGCCAACTAGTCTCTGCCCCTGCCAGATATTCGTGTGCCCACATGAGGGGGAAGAGGTCACACTGACACACCCACGCCATGGGGAAGGGATAGCTGGCCCCCTATTTGACCACCCTTTATTGCTGGTTCAGGACCAGCAGTGCTACTACATTGTCTCCAAGGTGCCACCTTGGGGTAGAATTGCCCAACCCTTTTGGAAGTAGGGTGGGGGTGGGCAGCACTGGCCACTTTTAAGTTACAGAGACCAGCTGGTCCTGTGGAGGAGAAGCCAGGGTTGCCTTCAGGAAGCAGGTTCCCTACTGAGCAGATGACCAAGGCCCAGGGCAGGTTCAAGCTCCTGTGAAGCATGCCTACCATGTCCATAGCCCATACTAACCTCGCCAGGAATCACTGGAATGCTTGTTCCTGGGCGTAGAAGCCCAAGTCAGCTGTAACCTTGCAGCACAATTACATCTGCCAGCAGTACTCAGAATACCTATAGAAAGTGCAGGTGAAAGCAGATGCTAAGAGAATGCTCTATTAGGCAAAACTGCATACTATGAAAATGCTTTAAAATGCAACAAGAGGAGATGTGAAGACACAAACAATAAGTGCGTAGTGACACATGGCTATCAGAACACACTAGAGAATCCACACCGCTTCCCCTCTTTACCCAGAAAAGGCAGGCTCTAGACCACCTCCTTCCTCCTTGGCCATGGCATCCTGGTACTGCTTACTCAGACAGCAGGTCGTTCATGTTGCTCTCGGCCTTGGTGAACTCCATCACATCCATGCCCTCACCCGTGTGCCAGTGCAGGAAGGCCTGGAACACACTTGAACAGCTCCAGGATGGCCGTGTTGTTGCCGATGCAGGTGGCTGACATTTTTAGCCCCTTGGGTGCAATGGCACAGATGGTCGTTTTCACATTGTGAGAGCCAGTCAGCAAAGTAGCTGCTGTTCTTGTTTTAAATATTGAACATTTGCTCATCCACCTCCCTCATGGACACACAACCTCTGAAAATGGCAGCCACCATTAGGTAGTGGCCATGACGGGGCTACACAGGCAACCATCATATTCTTAGCATCAAATATCTGCTGGGTGAGCTCAGCCACAGTCAGGGCCCGGTACTGTTGGCTGCCCCGGCTGGTCGGTGGGGCAAAGTCAGGCATGAAGAAGTGCACAGCTGGGGAAATGGGATCATGTTCATGGCCAGCCTTTGCAGGTCAGTATTCAGCTGGCCTGGGAAGCGCAGGCACGTGATGACCCCATTCATGGTAGCAGACACCAGGTGATTCAGGTCACCGTAGGTGGGCGTGGGCAGTTTTAGGGTTCTGGAACAGATGTCATGCAGAACTACTGAGCTTTGCTATAAATGCAAAAGGTCTCATTTGCAATTTCTATGAGCTGGTGGACTGAGAGGGTGGGACTGTAGGACTCCACCATGGTGTCTGACACCTTGGGCAAAGGCAGAACACTGTTTATGATCCTGTCTGGGTACCCCTCCCAGATCTTACTGATGAGAAGGGTACCCATCCCAGATCCAGTCCCTCCACCCAGGGAGCGGGTAAGCTGGAAACCCTGCAGGCAGTCACAGCTCTGATTTTTTTTTTCACAACATCCATCACCGATGCCTTCAGCTCTGCACCTTCTGTGTAGTGCCCCTTGGCCCAGTTGTTCCTGGCCCCACACTGACCTGTAAGACAGTACAGCAAGTCACTGGATGGCCAGATATACAGTCATCAGGGGCCACCACAACGCAAAAAAGGGCCAAGTATCACGTGTGAGGTGAAAGCACCATTCACCCTGCAGGTGGAGCAGGTGGACCTCCCTCCCCCAAAGCTAAAGGATAGCAGCGTCCCCTGTTAGAAATTAAGTCATGAGCCGAACCTGAGACAGCCTAACAACAGACCTTCTGCAGGTGGCTCCTGCCCATCCCCAAGGAAAGCAGCAGCTTCTGCCCCCAGTTCAGCTCCCTGCAGAAAGATTGCATCAGCAGCTCCATCTCAGGCAGACAGCTGGGCCTTCCTGCCAAAGCCCGTTTAGGAGGAGATTGAGTGACTCAGGATACGAAGGTGTTCAGGGGCCCTAGCTCCACAGTTCCCACAGCGACGACCTTGGGGCACTCTGTGAATCTGAGCTGCCCTGGCTGAGGAGCCCCACCCCAGTCCTCACTCACAGCTCACCGAAGATGTCGTCCAGCCTGAAGACCCACCCGAAGGGCCCCGAGCGCACAGAGTCCACGGTGCCCGGCTCCGGATCCACGAGCACAGCGCGGGTCAGGTACCGGCCACCTGACGGGAGCGGGAGGGCATCAGCGAGCGGAGGGCCGCCATTCCCAGGAGGGCGGTGGGGGAAGAACTGGGGTCTCACACCTGGCCTCGTTGTAGTACACGTTGAGGCGCTCCAGCTGCAGGTCCCTGTCCCCGTGGGAGGTCCCAGCAGAGTCGATGGTTTGTTCATCAGAGATCACCTCCCAGAACTGCCAGAGACAGGAGGGGCCAGACAGGCCAGGGCTGAGTCACGGAGGCCGCGGAGTCCTGAGGCTCCCCAGCCCCTCTTCTATCCCCAGCCCCTCTCCTAACCCCACCCCAGGCCTCTGGATCCCTGGAGGTCCGCCCTGGCTACCTAGCCAGCCACCTAGGTCCACCGCCACCCAGGCAGGGAGCCCAGGGGCTTCAATACAGCTCCTGCCACTGCCAACATCTTCCCGGGCCACCCGGCAGGCCTGCGCTGGGCCCTCAGAGCCACGGCCACCAACCTTGGTGTGGATCTGGTTCCCGCACTGCGGGGTCTGCGATAGCACGATCTCCCTCATGGCCACTGCGGGACTAGGGCGCCAGGAGAAAAGCGAGGAGGAGCAGAGGAGCAGCGACAGTGCCAGTGCTCCCCCAACGCTAAAATAACCCCGCGCCCACCTCCCCCAGCCTCAGATTGGGCTACCAGAATAAGCAACAGCTTTACTTCCACACAGGTGTACCTACCTGTGAATCCCTTGGTGTTCAAGGTCTGTTGGAGAGCTCGGGTGGCCTTGCTGTGATCCTTTCCACGTTGGGGAAAGCTGGTCAGCTGGAGAACTTCCTCCCATGTCTTTAGTAAGACTAAATCCCAAGCTGAGCTGAAACAGAATTTTTCTCCCATATGGGAAGGGAAGCCTTTTGTTTCCATATTCGCAGCATGCCTTTGCACCTGTCCTAGATTGACGACATAATTTTGTAATTGATGAGCCCTTTCATCTATTAGGAGATCTGTGGTTAGGAAAGACCTTCTGTATGTTAACTCAATAGGATGTACTTATAAGTTTTGGAGCAGCTCAAACCCAGAGTAAGCTATGCGTGTTAGATAGTCAGGCCTCTGACTTAGCTAGAGTCTTCTTTAGAGTATGATTAACACTTTCACCTTTCCAGAGGACTGCGGTCTCCTGGCAGAGTGAAGGTGATACTGGATTCCTAAAGCTGAGGATAGCTGTTGGGAAATGCCTGCTGTGAAACATGGGCCATTGTCACTTTGCAGGCCTTTAGATGACCCAAAAAGGAGGAATTATTTCTTCTGGTAAACACTTTTCAGATAGGGTGGAGAATGCTTCGATCTAACCAGTGAATGTATCAGTAAGCATTAGCAAATATTTGAATCTCCTGCAGAAAGGCATCTGAGTAAATTAGAGTTGCCAGCCCTCACCTGGATGGGTTCCTCAATGTTGGACAGGTTTAACTGGAGGAGGAGAAAATTGCTGGCTCTTTGGGTTATTTCAGGCACTGAGTCACCTGCTTTAGTGTCTTGAAAAGATTTATCCCCATAAGCAAATGAGACATTAGCTGAATCAAAGAATCCCTTCTAGGGTGAAAAGAATCATGAAAGTGCTTAATTATTTTCCTACGATTGGTACTTGGCATTAGTAATTTATTGCGATCAGTCAGCCAGCCAGAGTGGTCCTGGGCTGAACTGCAATCCCTGGCCCATTTTTGTTCTTCTTCGGAGTGTTCTGGCCCAGCTCTATGTATGCCTAGCAGCACGCCCATAAGCTTCATTGGCCCTTTGCCGCATCTGCCAGGGCATTTGCTTTTACACAGTCTCTCTTTTGATGTCCTCTGCAATGAATTACAGTCACCTTTTTTTTTTTTGGCAGCAAAGCAGCGTTCTAACAAGCTCAAAATCTGAGTAATGTATGGAAAAGCCCTTGGTGGTCAGCAGTCCCTACCCATTCCAAATTGCAGCATAAGCATAAAGCACTAAAAAATCATACTTGGAATCAGTGTAAATGTTAACTTTTAAATCCTTTCCCAACTTCAGGGCTCTAGTAAGTTTAATTGACTCAGCTTTTTGAGCTGAGGTAGAGGCCAGCAAGGCTTGTGCCTTGATTATCTTGTGCCGACTAATAGCATACCTACCCTCCTGTTTTCCTGATGCATAAGACAACTTGAATCTGTCAACCATTCTTCTTTGGGATGGTCAAGGGGCTCATTTCTCTTGTCTGGCCTGCTAGGATAAATCTGTTTCATAACCTGTGACATGGTTTGGCTGTCAAATCTTATCTTGAATTGTAGCTCCCATAATTCCCGTGTGTCATGGGAGGGACCCAGTTGGAGGTAATTGAATCGGGGGCGAGTCTTTCTCATGCTGTTCTTGTGACAGAGAATAAGCCCATGAGATCTGGTGGTTTGATATTTATTTATTTATTTATTTATTTAATTTTTTGAGACATAGTCTTGCTCTGTTGCCCAGGCTGCAGTACAGTGGCATGATCTCGGCTCACTGCAACCTCTGTCTCCTGGGTTCAAGTGATTCTCCTGTCTCAGCCTCCCAAGTAGCTGGGATTACAGGTACCCACCACCATGCCTGGCTAATTTTTGTATTTTAGTAGAGACGGGGTTTCACCATGTTGGCCAGGTTGGCCTCGAACTCCTGACCTCAGGCGATCCACCTGCCTCGGCCTCCCAAAGTGCTGGGATTACAGCTGATGGTTTTATAAAGGGGAGTTTCCCTACACAAGCTCTTTTGCCTGCTGCCATGTAAGAGATGTGATTTTGCTCCTCAATTGCCTTCTGCCGTGATTGTTGAGGCCTCCCTAGCCATGTGGAACTGTCAGTCAATTAAACCCCTTTCCTTTATAAATTACCCAGCCTCAGGTATGTCTTTATTAGGAGCATGAGAACAGACTAATATCACCTGTATGCCGGAAAGGTTGGGAGCACTTGTGGACCCTGGCAGATAAGTAGCTGGGTTTATGCAGCAGACTTTAAGGGTTATGTCTGGAGTGTCTAGCAATAAGGCCTGATTCTTTAATAAATGTTCTCCTATTATCCACTGGTGCCCTTTAGCTTCTAGGACCACCTTCCCTTGATGTGGGGTCAAAAACCTTTAGGTGCTGTCCTAATATTAGTTCATTAGCTTTGCCTACTGGAAAAGTTGAAGCAGCAACAGCTCTAAGACATCCAGGCCACCCTAAGGCCACCTGATTTATCTGCTTAGAAAAGCGTGCTACTGCCCTTGGAATGTTTCCCAGTTTTGGGATAAGATTACCCAGGGCCTATGCCTTGCTTTTTGACCACGTAAAGACAAAATGGTTTATCCAACTTGGGGACTCCCACAGCTGCAGCAGAGCCCAATTTCTCTTTGAGAGTATTGAAGGTTTGCTTGCAGTTCTTATTACATTCAAGGAGCTCTAAATCTTTCCCTTTTAGTGTATCACATAAATGCTTGGCTACACATCCAAATCTGGGCACCCATAAGCAGCAGTACCCAGCCATCCCCTAAAAAGGCCCACAGTCATTTGTTGGATTGCGACTCTTGAATGACTAAAAGAGCTTTTTTACTTCTAGGGATGTTGATCAGTTCCAGAGGTGAATACAGATTCCAAATATTTGAGCCGTTGAGTTAAAATCTGAGCTCTGTATGGTGATATCCTATATCTGCTAGTTCCCAGGAAATTTATCAGTACTATTAAGTATTATTATCCGAGTCTTCTTTAGTTGGGCTAGCAATGAGTAAGTCATCTAGATACTGAAAAATTCTGCCCCTTTGCAATTGTAGATTTCTTAAGTCCTTAACTAGGGCATTTTCAAATAAGTGGGGGCTATCCCAGAACCCCTCAGAGAGGACTGTCCAGGTTAGTTTTGAGGTTGAATGAGTATCTGGATCAGTCCATTCAAAAGCAAACATATTGTGAATCTGGATACATTGAGATGCAGAAAAATGCATCTTTCAGATCGAAGAAGGTAAACCAGCTTGGATCCCCTGGGACTTGGGTGAGGATTGGGGACAATGGGGTGTATGGAGACAACAACTGCATTTATTAATCCTCTAAGGTTTCTGACAAATCTGTACTTGCCAGATTAGGCTTTTGATCTGGTAACATGGGAGTATTGTAAGGAGACTCTCATGGCCTTAATAAGTCATATGGCAAGAATTTGGCAATAAGGGGTTGAATTTCCCTTCATGCTTCTTGCCTTAAAGTGTATTGTCTCTTCCGAAGGCAAGGAGCACTAGGCCGAAGTTGGATTTGAATGGGGGAGGTGTTTAGTGTGTTTCCCAGAGTCGGTGTGGCCCAAACCTCAGGACTTACTTGAGACAACACCTCAGGTGGTAAATGTGACAGCTCATCCTTAACTTCGTTTTTTTCCCTGAGGGGTCAGGAACAAAAGTAACACCTTCTCTGCTTTATGATCTGTGAAGGTCACCATGGCTTGGTCACTTGAGTCAATAAATTGCTCCCCAGTAAGAAGTCAGGCATTCAGACAATACTAAAAAGGCAGGTGGGAAGCCCAGAGGCCCTGGAGAACAATTTAGAAGATAAGAAAAGCAGTATTTTGGGACTTGTCCATCATGAGAAGACAGGAGCCCATTGTATTGAATCGGGACAGAGTCATCTGCTCCCATATCTAATAAGAAGTTAATACTCCTACCTGCCACTTCAAGAGTAACCTGAGGTTCCTCCACCTCCCAATGACTAATAGTCCAGTGGGAGCACAGGCAGGAAGTATCAGGCCCTACCACTTTTGGGTCTGCTGGGCTCTGAAGATGGCTCCCTTGGAAGCACAGTGCATTCCCTTTGGTAGCGGCTGACCTTCTTACAGACGGCACATTGATGTATACCCAAGGCACAGTGGCCCAGAGGCCCAGACTGGAACTTTTACCTTCTCACTTCCTCTGCAAGGACCAGGGGTTAAGGGGCTGGCTCTGAAGTGGTGGAGAGCACAAGGCTGCAGCTAGAAGCTGGGCCTTTGGGGAGGTTTGTTTTATTTTATGTTTTCTCTGCCCTATTCCTGTGATTGAAAACTGCAAAAGCCAAGTCTAAAAGCAGATTCTTGGGAGTCTGGAGACCTAATGCTACTTTTTGTGGCTTCCTGCAGATATTGGAAGCAGACTGGATTATAAAATGAACTCCTAGCAATGCCTGTCCCTTCTGGGAGTCAGGGGCAGTGTTAGTGTATTTCCTCAAAGTCTAAATTATTCACCCTTGTAATAAGGCTAGGTTTTCATCTTTTCTCTGAGTAATTTTCCTGACTTTATAAAAATTAAAAAGCTTTATCACACTTTTTTTATTCCTTCAAGGAGTCAAGTATCATAATTTTTTCTCTCTATAGCCTACTTTCTTCCTAATTCATGCCTCTTTTCTAGGTCCTAATTCTCTTTTGGGTCCTGGTCAGGCACTGCTGTGCCTCCTACTTGATAGGTGTCATGTCCCTGGATGCAGGCCGCAACCCTATTAGCATGTGCTTTAGCCGCTCCCAGAATACACTGCTTTTGTACCATGCAGAAGGTAGACATAAATATATGCAAATCTTGCCTGGTCAAATCATACATCAAGGTTAGCCTCTTCAATTTGTCTATTAATTTTCCTGGATCCTCTGAAAACTTTAAGTTTTTCCTTGCATATGGCTAATTCAGACATAGAAAAGGGTACATATACCTATATAGTGTCCCCATCATCATATGCCACTTCCCAGAGCAGGCAAAGATTCAACTTTGCCAGCTGATAAGAGATCCCACTGCAAGTTGTTCTGATGAGGCTTTTGAGAGTGGGGTATGTACGTAAGACAGGACTCGAAGGGCAGGGAGGAGATGATGATTGGATACTAGATTACCCTGGAAAACCAGAAGGAATTAATAACATGTGGCACACCTTGTCGGAACTGGAAGGAGTCTGACTATGTTCTTATAGGGTGCTTGGACTTGCAGGGGAGAGTTCAGCCCCAGCTAAGAAAAGCCTAATATTAAGAGATACTTGCATTAAAGGGTAATCAATTATGTCCAGTCCCTCTTTTGTCTTCCTCCATCAAACAAATACAAGCCCATTTTAATTTTTTATCCTGACTAAGCATCAGAGATGCCTGTACATAGTGTATTTCCTCCCATTTAGTTTCTCCTCTTTTTTTTTTTTTTGAGACGGAGTCTCACTCTGTCACCCAGGCTGGAGTGCAGTGGTGCAATCTCGGCTCACTGCAAGCTCCGCCTCCTGGGTTCACGCCATTCTCCTGCCTCAGCCTCCTGAGTAACTGGGACTATAGGAGCTTGCCATTATGCCTGGCTAAGTTTTTGTATTCTTTAGTAGAGACGGGGTTTCACTGTGTTAGCCAGGATGGTATTGATCTCCTGACCTCGTGATTTGCCCGCCTCAGCCACCCAAAGTGCTGGGATTACAGGTGTGAGCCACCGCACCCGGCCTATTTTCTCTTCTATAAGACAAATTAAGCTGCAAAGAAAGGAGTCAGACCAAACGGGAAATGGGAAGGCTGTAACTTGTGTATTGTAATGTATTAGCCCATTTTCGCACTGCTATGACAAAACTGACAAAACTCTTTCAGGGAAAAAGTGACATGCTGGGTTTAGAAAATAGGATCCAGCTGCCCTTTACCAGCCCATCAATAGATGAGCTTCTGGTTAAGAAATGAGAGAAAACTGTTAAGAAAAAGTCTCATGTTCTTCATCTTGAGGCTAATTGTTTCCAGGGGGTTATCATAAAAGAGGCTGTCGCTAAACAGGCATATCTGTAGGGCATATATGTAGGGCTGTTAAATACCACATTTCAACTTCTAATCATAATGATGGAGAGGTTATTGCTGATCTTTTCTGATATTTAAGGTGCAAAAATACTAGGTTCCAAGACATCTCTTTTTTCCAGTGTCCCTGGGACCAGTGGCAAATTAAACAAGCCATCAACTAAAAGTCAGACGATTGTTGAGGAGAGTAAAAGCTTAACTGGGGCCTCCTTCCTGTGGTAGTCTCCGGGCTGCTACAAAACAGAGGCAGTGAGCAGAAAGGCAACAAGATGCAGAGCACTCAGGTGAGGGACAGAGAGCACAAGGTGGACAGTCCAAAAAGAGAAAGTGGCAAACATCCTCTTTAGCCAAATTCATTCTTCTCAATATACCCCAGGGCCTCTAACCCTGTGAGCTTGGCCTCTAATCTGAGTATGACACCCCTGGGCCTCTAAGCTTTTGGGCTGAGTCTCTCACCCTAACATTATACCCTGGGGCCTCTCACTAAAGTAATAGTGGATAATCATTCTTGCCCACCAGAATGGCCTCATGACTCTAAAAGATGGCCCACCTGCCCAATCAATCAGTGTCAGCTGATTCATTCTGTGTGGATTGTTTTCCTTGGAGTGGGGGCCTTGTCTTGGTGTCCCTTCATGGTGTTGCTGAAAGATGGTGCTGGAAAAGAGGGTCCTGATACAGACCACAAAGGAGGATTCTTAGATCTTGTGCAGGAAAAAATTTGAGGTGAGTCAGAGAGCACAGTGCAAGAAGCAAGTTTATGAGAAATGACTCCACCACAGAGTTGGGCATCCTCAGAAAACAAGAGCAGGAATGCACTGTCTTTTGTTAGTGTCTCTACTTATAAGTAACTGTAAAGAGAAAGAGTTATAATTAAACCTGGAAGGTGCAGATGTACTCACTGAAGGCAGGGGTTATTGGTTTTAACAATGACCATTAACCCTTTGACCTAAGCTATCTCAGTAATATTGTCTTTAAGAAAAAATGCTGCACACCTAGGACATTTACACATTTTTCAGGCTGGATGGAAGATGTCTTATATGGCCATAAATATTCTGTAACTGTAATTGGTGGCCAGCTAAAAAATAGGGCTATTTTCAGACCATAAGTATTAACCTTCTAGATGCCTTGTGAGTGTCTAGCTACTCATATTAAGATAAGAGTACTGTAGTCATGTTTATTAAACTAGAGGTTTGGTAACCATGAGTTCCTTTAACACAACAAGTCTACTCCTCAAGGAGAAAATGTATTTTCTCAGGAATTTTGTGCATTTAGTTGATAGAATTTGGTATGTTTACCAAAATGGCAGAAAAGAGTGAAATTAGTCCTCAAAGATTTCTCAGGTTGGATATAAAGTAAACATAATGATTATAGTTAATATACAAGTTGAGACAGTTGATATTCAAAAGGAATTTTGTTTGAAATACAATGAGGTTTCTGTTTTTATTTATGTATTAATTATTATTATTGTTATTATTTTGAGAAACAGTCTTGCTCTGTTGCCCAGGCTGGAGTGCAGTGGCACCATCTTGACTCACTGCAACCTCTGCCTCCCAGATTCAAGTGAATCTCCTCCCTCAGCCTCCCAAGTAGCCAGGATAACAGGCATGCATCGCCATACCCAGCTAATTTTTGTATCTTTAGTAGAGATGGGGTTTCACTATGTTGGCCAGGCTGGTCTCAAACCACTGACCACAAGTGATCTGCCCCTTGGCCTCCCAAATTGCTGGGATTACAGGTGTGAGCCACCACTCCCAGCCACAATGAGGTTTTTAAATAATTCTAACTGATTTCCTGCTGTTGAGCAGAGAGCTGAGCACCTTCAATAAGATCATGGACCTAAAGCAGGAGAAGACTGAGGACAAACTCTGCAATACATGTGATTAAATTAATTATAATTGAAACCAAATCAAATCAGATTTAATAAGGCTGTACTTCTTAGTTTCAAGATGTTTTCTGTCATTTTGAAATGTGGTGTTCTTCAGTGGAAAAGAAAAATAGTGTTTATCTCCGAGTAAAGAACAGGGTCCCTGCAGGGATTGATTGACGGAGAGCTATGGCTCAGGATTAAAAATCCTTCTTTCATCCGCTTATAATCCAAAAATAAATTTCTAAGCCCCTATTGACTAAATGGACCCATCTTCTTGGATAAGGACATTCCAAAGTTACCCTGAAAAGCTAGTTCAGGCCATGGATCACACATACCTTATTATACTCTCCTCCCTTTGGTTTTCTTTAATTTTAATTTTTAATTTATTTTTGTGGGTACATAGTGGGTGTATATATTTATGGGGTACATGACATACTTTGATACAGTCATGCAATGAGTAATACATAATGAAAAATGGGGTATCCATCCCCTCAAGCATTTGCTTGTGTTATAAACAATCCAGTTATACTCTTTATTATAAAATGTATAGTTCAATTATTTTTTTACTACAATCACTTTGTTGTGCCATTAAACACTGTCTTATTCATTCTTTTTAACAATTTTTTGTACCCACTTAGCATCCCACTATCACCCTGTTCCTCCATTGCCCTTCCCAGCCTCTGGTAACCATCTTTATACTCTATCTCTATGAGATCAGTTGTTTTGAATTTTAGCACCAACAAATAAGTGAGAACATGTGACATTTATCTTTCTGTGCCTGACTTATTTCACTTAACAAAAATTCTTTCAGTTCCATTTATGTTGTTGCAAATGACAGACTCTCATTCTCTCTTATAGCACTCCATTGTGTATATGTACCACATTTTCTCTATCCAGTCATCTGTTGATGGACATTTAGGTTCCTTCCAAATCTTAGCTATCATGAACCCAGCTGTAGCAAACATGGGAGTGCCAATATGTCTTTGATTTACCAATTTTATTTCTTTTAGGTATATACTGAGCAGTGGGATTGCTGGACCATATAGTAGCTCTATTTTTAGTTATATCAGGAACATCCAAACTGTTCTTAATTGTGTTCCCAACGTCAGTGTACAAGGGTTCCCTTTGCTCCACATCCTCACCAGCATTTGTTTTTGACTGCCTTCTGGGTAAAAGCCACCTTAACTGGGGTGAAATAATATCTAATGTGGAGCACCTTTTCATTTGCCTGTTTGCCATTTGTATGTCTTCTTTTCAAAAATGTCTATTTAAGTTTTTTGCCCAATCTTTAACTGGATTATTACTTCTTTTCTATGGAATTGTTGAACTTGTAATGTATTGTAGCATATTAGTCTGTTTCTGCACTGCTACAAAAAATACCTGAGACTGGGTAATTTATAAAGGAAATAGGTTTAATTGACTCACAGTTCCACATGACTGGAGAGGTCTCAGGAAACTTACAACCATGGCAGATGGGGAAGCAGGCACTTCTTACATGGCAGCAGGTGAGAGAGCACGTATGTGAAGCAAAGGGGGGAGAGTCCCATATAAAACCATCAGATCTCATGAGAACTCACTCACTATCACAAGAATAGCATGGGGGAAACCACCTCCTATGATCCAATCACCTTCTACCAGGTCTCTCCCTCAACACCTGGGGATTACAATTCAATATGAGATTTGGGTAGGGACACAAAGCCTAACCATGTCATGTAGCTATTAATCCTTTTTCAGATGGGCAATTTACAAATATTTTCTCCCATTCTGTGGGTTTTCTCTTCACTTTGTTGATTGTTGCCTTCACTGTAAGAAAAGCTTTCTGACTTGCTGTAATCCCATTAGTCCATGTTTGCTTTGGTTGTCTGTGCTTATGGGGCGTTATTTAAGAAATTTTTGCCCAAACCAATGCCCTAGAGAGTTTCCCCAGTGTTTTCTTATAAAAGTTTGATAGTTTGAGGTGTTAAGTTTAAGTCTTTAATCCATTTTAATTTGATTTTTGTATGTGGCAAGAAATAGGGTTCTAGTTTCTTTCTTCTGCCTATGGCTTCCCAGTTTTCCCAGCCCTATTTATTGAAGAAACTGTCTTATTTTTCATTGTATGTTCTTGGCAACTTTGTTGAAAATAAGCTTACTGTAGGTGTAAGAGTTTGTTTCTGGGTTCTCTATTCCATTCCATTTGTCTTTATGTTTGTTTTTATGCTGATGCCATGCTGCTTTAATTACTATAGCTCAGTAGTATAACTTGAAGCCAGGTAATGGGATTCCTTCAGTTTTGTTTTATACACTCAGCATAGCTTTGACTATTATGGTGTTTTGTGGTTCCATATAAACTCCAGAATTCTTTTTTTTTTTTACTTTTTAAAATTATTTATTTATTATTATTATTTTTTTATTATACTTTAAGTTCTAGGGTACATGTGCATAATGTGCAGGTTTGTTACATATGTATACTTGTGTCATGTTGGTGTGCTGCACCCATCAACTCATCAGCACCCATCAATTCGTCATTTATATCAGGTATAACTCCCAATGCAATCCCTCCCCCCTTCCCCTTTCCCCCTCCCCATGATAGGCCCCGATGTGTGATGTTCCCCTTCCCGAG
>NC_045434.1:84486058-84493413 GCF_002776525.5 Piliocolobus tephrosceles
CTCGGGAAGGGGAACATCACACATCGGGGCCTATCATGGGGAGGGGGGAGGGGGGAAGGATTGCATTGGGAGTTATACCTGATATAAATGACGAATTGATGGGTGCTGCCGAGTTGATGGGTGCAGCACACCAACATGGCTCAAGTATACATATGTAACAAACCTGCACATTATGCACATGTACCCTAGAACTTAAAGTATAATAATAAAATAAAAATTAAAATTAAAATTAAAAGAAACAAAATAAGTTATATAAAGAAGGACAGTGTGGGCTGGGCACAGTGACTCACGCCTGTAATCTGAGCACTTTGGAAGGCTGAGGTAGGTGGATCACGAGGTCAAGAGTTCGAGACCAGCCTGGCCAATATGATGAAACCCCACCTCTACTAAAAATACAAAAATTAGCTGGGCATGGTGGTGTGCGCCTGTAGTCCCAGCTACTCAGGAGGCTGAGGCAGAAGAATCGCTTGAACCTGGGAGGCAGAGGTTGCAGTGAGCCGAGATCGTGCCACAGCACTCCAGCATGGGTGACAGAGCGAGACTCCATCTCAAAATACAAAACAAAACAAAACAAAACAAAAGGACAGTGTGCATCTCAGTCATCAGTGCTGCCTGCAGTTGCTGGGTTGAATGGTAGCTCTGTTTTAAGTTCTTTGAGAAATTTCCAGACTGCTTTCCGCAGTGGCTGAATGAACTTACATTTCTACCAACAGTGTGCAAGCATCCCCTTTTCTTTGCAAACTCTCCAGCATCTGTTATTTTTTGACTTTTTAATAATAGCCATTCTGACTGGTTTCAGATAGTTTGTGGTTTTAATTTGCACTTTGCTGATAAGTAGTGATGATGAGCATTTTTTATATGTTTTTGGCCTATTGAATGTCTTCTTTTCAGATGCATTTGTTTTTTGTCCTTTGCCCATTCTTAAATGGAGCTATTTGTTTTTGGTTTGTGCATTAATCCTTATGGATCCTGGAACTTTGCCAGATGCACAGCTTGTAATTATTGTCTCTCATCCTGTAATTCGTCTGTTTACTGTGTTAATAGTTTCTTTTACTGTGCAGAAACTCTTTAGTTTAATTAGGTTCCACATGTTAAATTTTATTTTTGTTGCAATTACTTTTAGAGACTTAGCCATAAATTATTTCCAAGGCCAATGTTGAGAAGAGTATTTTCTAGGGTTTCTTCTAAAATTTTTACAGTTTGAGATTTTACATTTAAACCTCTAATTCATCTTGAGTTCATTTTTGTGTATGGTGAAAAGCAGAGGTTTCGTTTTATTCTCCTGTATATGGTTGGCCTAAAATTTCATTATTAAAAGAAAAATGAGCAAATTTTGAAATAATTTAGTTATTTTTCTATTTTTTCAGTTTACAGGATCTAGTATATTTATAATATTTTAGAATTAATTAAAATTATAATTTCTTTTCAAAATTATTTATTCTTCAACTTTTTTTCATTTTAAGTTTTGGGGAATATGTGCAGAATGGGCAGGTTTGTTACATAGGTAAACATGTACCACAGTGCTTTGCAGCACAGATCAACCCATCACCCAGATATTAAGCCCAGCATCCATCTATTCTTCCTGATGCCCTCCCTCACTCTGCAGCCCCCAATAGGTGCCAGTGTGTGTTGTTCCCAGCCCCCATGTGTCCATGTGTTCTCATCATTCAGCTCCTACTTATAAGTAAGAACATGCAGTGTTTGGTTTTCTGTTCCTGCATTATAGTTTGTTGAGGATAATGGCTTCCAGCTCCATCCATGTCCCTGAAAAGGACATGATCACTTGCTTTCTATGGCTGCATAACATTCCATGGTGTATATGTACCACATTTTCCCTATCCAGTCTATCACTGATGGGCATTTGGTTTGATTGCATGTCTTTGCTATTGCGAACAGTGCTGCAGTGAACATACACATGCATGTATATTTGTAATAGAATGGCTTGTATTCTTTCGGGTTTATACCCAGTAATGGGATTGCTGGGTCAAATGGTATTTCTGCTTCTAGATTTTTGAGGAATCACCACACTCTTCCACAGTTGTTGAACTAATATACATTCCCATCAACAGTGCAAATCATTCCTTTTTCTCCACAACCTCACTGGCATCTGTTGTTTCATCACTTTTTAATAATCACCACTATGACTGGCGTAAGATGGTATCTCATTGTGGTTTTGATTTGCATTTCTATGACCAGTGATGTTGAGCTTTTTTTCATGTTTGTTGACCATATGAATGTCTTCTTTTGAGAAGTGTCTGTGCATGTCCTTTGGCCACTTTTTAATGGGGTTGGTTTTTTTCTTGTAAATGTAAGTTTCCTGTAGACTCTGGATATTAGACGTCTGTCAGATGGATAGATTACAAAAGTTTTTTCCCTATTCTGTAGGTTGTCTGTTCTCTCTGATGATAGTTTATTTTGCCATGCAGGAGCCAATTAGTTTAATTCCATCCCATTTGTCATTTTTTGCTTTTGTTGCTATTGCTTTTGGCATTTTCGCCATGAAATCTTTGCCCATGACTGTACTGAATGATATCGCCTAGATTTTCTTCTAGGGGTTTTAGTTTTGGGTTTTACATTTAAGTATTTAGTCCCTCTTGAGTTAATTTTGTGTAAGGAAGGGGTCCAGTTTCAATTTTCTGCATATGGCTTGCCAGTTCTCCCAGCACAATTTATTAAATAGGGAATTCTTTTCCCATTGCTTGTTTTTTTGTCAGGTTTATTGAAGATCAGATGGTTTTATGTGTATGATCTTATTTCTGAATTCTCTATTCTGTTCCATTGGTCTGTGTGTCTGTTTCTGTACCAGTACCATGCTGTTTCAGTTACTGTAGCCTTATAGTATAGTTTGAAGTCAAGTAATGTGATGCCTCCAGCTTTGTTCTTTTCACTTATAATTGTCTTGGCTATTTGGGCTCTGTTTTGGTTCCATATAAATTTTAAAATAGTTTCTTCTAATTCTGGGAATAATGTCAATGGTAGTTTAATGGGAATAACATTGAATTCTTTTATAAATTACTTTGGGCAGTATGGCCATTTTCATGAATTAATTCTTCCTATGCATAAGCATGGAATGTTTCTACATTTGTTTGTGTCCTCTCTGATTTCTCTGAGCAGTGGTTTGTAGTACTCCTTGAAGAGGTCCTTCACTTCTCCTGTTAGCTGTATTCCTAGATATTTTATTCTCTTTGTAGCAATTGTGAGTGGGAGTTTATTCATGATTTGGCTCTCTGCCTTTTCTTGGTGCATAGGAATGCTACCAAATTTTGCACGTCGATTTTGTATCCTGAGACTTTGCTTAAGTGTTTATCAGCTTAAGAAGCTTTTGGGCTGAGATGATGCAGTTTTCTAGATACAGGATCATGTCATCTACAAAGAAAGATAATTTGACTTCCTCTCTTCCTATTTGAATACCCTTTATTTCTTTCTCCTGCTAGATTTCCCTGGTGAGAAATTCCAATACTATGTTGAATAGGAGTGGTGAGAGCGAGCATCCTTGTCTTGTGCCAGTTTTCAAGGAGAATGTTTCCAGCTTTTGCCCATTCTGTATGGTATTGGCTGTGGGTTTGTCACATATGACTCTTATTATTTTGAGGTGTGTTCCTTCAATAGTTTGTTGAGGATTTTTAACATGAAGGGATGTTGAATTTTATTGAAGACCTTTTCTGCGCCTATTGAGATAATCATGTTGTTTTTGTGTTTAGTTCTGTTTATGTAATGAATTACATTTATAGATTTGCCTATGTTGAATCAACCTTGTATCTTGGGGATAAAGCCATCTTGATTGTGGTGGATCAAGGTACCCTTATCAGTCATAGGTTCAGTCTTTTTACATAAGCCCGTATTTCTTGAAGGTTTTGTTCATTCTTTTTTGTTCTTTTTTCTCTATTCATCTCCTCCTGTCTTATTTCAGACAGTTTTCAAGCTCTTGAGATTCTTTCCTCTACTTGGTCTATTCTGCTAATGATACTTGTGGTTGCATTGTGAAGTTCTCGTGTTGTGTTTTTCAGCTCCATTGGGTCAGTTATGTTCCTCTGTAAACAGATTATTCTGGTTGTCAGCTCCTGTATTGTTTTATCATGGTTCTTAGCTTCTTTGCATTAGGGTAGAACATGCTTCTTTAGCTCAGTGAAGTTTGTTATCACCCACCTTCTAAAGCCTTCTTTTGTCAATTCAGTCATCTCAGCCTCAGGCCAGTTCTGTGCCCTTGCTGGAGAGGTGTTGCTGTCATTTAGAGGTGAAGAGGCATTCTGCCTTTTTGAGTTTTCAGCGTTTTTATGTTGATGCTTTCTCATCTTTGTGGGCTTATCTACTTTTGATCTTTGAGGTTGCTGACCTTTGATTGGGGATTTTGTGGGGTCTTTTCTGTTGATGTTGTTGTTGTTGCTTTCTGTTTCTTTGTTTCTAACAGTCAGGCCACTCTTCCCTAGGGCTGCTGTGGTTTTCTGGGGGTTCACTCCAGACTCTAGTCCCCTCAGTCTCTGCTGCACCTAGAGGTATCACCAGTGAAGGCTGAGAAACAGCAAAGATGGCAGCCTGATCCTTCGTCTGGGAGCACCGTCCAAGGGGGTACCAACTTGATGCCAGTTGGAACGCTCCTATAGGAGGTGTCTGGAGACCCCTGTTGGGAGGTCTCACCCAGCCAGGAGAAACAGGGTCAGGGACTGCTTGAAGAAGCAGTGTGGCTGCCCCTTGGTGGAGCAGGTGTGCTGTGCTGATGCTGGGAGTCTCCAGAGCCAGCAAGTTGGGAAGGCTAGGTCGCCTGAACTGCAGAGACAGCAGCTGCCCCTCTCCCTGGGGACTCCATCCCAGGGAGAAATGAGAATTCTGTCCATGCGACTCTGGCTGGAGTTGCTAAAATTCCGACGGGGAGGCCCTGTTCAGCGAGGAGGGATGAATTGGGGTCTCACTTAAAGAAGCAGACTGACCACAATCAGGCACAGCAACTGTGCTACATTGTGGGGAACTGCCCCTGGTCCCTGGTGCCAGCAGACTAGAGCGGCCAACTCAAACCACAGATATAGCGGCTGCCCTCCCCGTCCCCCGCCTCCCCCGGAACTTGGTCCATCTCCGCCTGTCTCCAGCCTGCTGCCACTGGCCAGCTGGAATTCCACTTAACTTGTGAGGTGCTGTGGGAGTAGGGCCCACAGAATGATGCCACTTGGCTCCCTGGATTCAGCCCCCTTCCTAGGGGAATGCATGGATGTATCTCGCGTTTTGCTGGAATTCTGGGGGCAGAGTATGCAAAACTCCTGGGTTTCCACGCATGCCCCAGAGAGCCAGCGAGCACTCCCCGAGACTCCACATAGTTCTGTGCTTCAGACCCAAGGCCATAGTGACTGGGCCATAGTGACTGGGCTCACAAGGGAATCTTCTGATCTGCAGGTTGCAAAGATCCCTGGGAGAAGCATGGTTTCCCCGGGTAGAGTTGCACAATCACTCACCGCCTCCCTTGGCTGAGAGTGGGGCTCCCCTAGCTCCATGCCACACCTGGGTGGGCCATCGCCCCACTTGCTTTTCCTCACTCTCTGTGGGTCGAGCTGTCTGCCTAGTCAGTCCCAATGCAAGGTGTAGAATTGGCAGTTTTCACAGCTGCTTCTAATGGACCAGCTTGGCCCGATCTAAATTAGGATTTCTTAATACACAAGATGTTTTAAATATTTTACTGTAACGATATTTATCACAAATAGTATTTTGTCTCAATGTGTTATGAAAATTGCTAATGAATAAATTCTTTTTTGGTTACCACAAAACTATCTGGAAATGTAACTTCTGCCATTTATAAAATTTTTGTAGGGTTAATTTTGTAGAGTTAATAGAACTTTACCTGAAGGGAGGCTTGCAATATACATCATGATTTCAAATATAGTATTAATGTTTTGTAATTTTGTGTTTTTTTAAACTAAACTTATTAAATTGGTGATACATTACTTTAGGTAAGATTATTTGGTGATGAGAGAATAATAATTTGCAGAATATTAAGAATATAAGAATTCCTTATTATAAATATGTCCTCTGTTTTATATTACTACCATTTCCTCTGAAAGTTTAAAATTGTAATTTTCTAATTAAAATATATATTCATAAATGTGACTTGTAAATGTTAATATTTATAATTTTGGGTTTTTTTTGCATTTGGTAGGGATAGGATTTTCTGATGTCTATTCTTCTTCAAGATAAAAGGCAGAGAGAATGGAATCAGGATAGGTTAAAACACAAAAGGAACACAATGATGATGATAGAGATTATTCATTTGCAGCCTGCCATGGCATAAAAATATCAAGAAGTTCCCCTTCCCGAGTCCAAGTGATCTCATTGTTCAGTTCCCACCTATGAGTGAGAACATGCGGTGTTTGGTTGTCTGTTCTTGTCATAGTTTGCTAAGAATGATGGTTTCCAGCTGCATCCATGTCCCTACAAAGGACACCGGGGCCTATCATGGGGAGGGATTGCTTTGGGAGTTATACCTGATGTAAATGACGAGTTGATGGGTGCTGACGAGTTGATGGGTGCAGCACACCAACATGGCGCAAGTATACATATGTAACAAACCTGCACGTTATGCACATGTACCCTAGAACTTAAAGTATAATAGAAAATATATATATCAAGAAGAAACACGATCAATAGAAAACCTGCATGTCCCTGAACATTAGATAATTTTTCATTTCTCTTATTCATGTTAAAAATCTCTGCAATTTGCACATTTAGGAGAGGTAAAGTCAGAGTGCAGGGACCTCCCTGATCCTGATCAGAGCACTCAAAGTACAAAGCGTGTGTATTTGTCTCCTCCCAACTCCAGAGTGGAAGCAGTTGCTCTGGCTATCTTATTACAGTGACGCACAGAGACATGATGGTCAAAGAGCTTGTGTACTTTAAAAAAGAAATGTTCTATTATAAGATTAAAAAAATGACATGATTTGTCTATAGATCTTCATAATCTGCCTCAATTATATTAAATTTATAAACAACTTACATAATAAAATAACATACTGGGCTTTTATTATTATTTTGATAATTTCTTTGTCAACATCATTTTCACCATAATGTATAAACAGCATTGTAAGATCTATGACTGGTCATTGACAATATATACAACATGTATATATTTGTACACAGGATCTAGCTCTGTCGTTCTTGCTGGAGTGCAGTGGCACAATCATAGCTCACTCCAGATTCAAACACCTATCACCAGGCAGGAGTTTTAGGTTTCCAAAAATTGTAACATATGATTTGTGATCAAGCCCCTTCATGGTTTTTTGTTTTTTATCTCTGCAGTAACACTTCTACTACTTTTTTCCTCAACGAGCTAAGAATTAAATGTCTTGAGATAATAAATGTCTATGTGAGTAAACATT
>NC_045434.1:84493423-84538597 GCF_002776525.5 Piliocolobus tephrosceles
AAGAATTAAATGTCTTGAGATAATAAATGTCTATGTGAGTAAACATTGTGATTCTGGCTGCACCCTGCATTAAGTTATGTCACCAGAGAAATTGAGGTGTATTTTACTTATTTGGTTGTTATCTTATAATTATTCTTTTGGCATTTCTGCATTTCACAAGGTTCTTTTCATGGAAATATCTAGTTAGAAAGAATAATACTTCTCTAAAATTGTGAGCTCAGTTTCTCAGGTTGCCAACTATTGCCACTGAACCAACCAACCTTCCCTTATCTGTCACATGAAACTCTCATAATCACTTTATGTTGTTGATAACCAGTCATAGGTCTTACAGTGCCATTTCTAGAATATGGTGAAAGTGGTGGGGACCAAGAAATTATCAATATAATAATAAAAAGCCCAGTATGTTATTATATAAGTTATACATAAATTTAATGTATATACATTTAATTCAAGCCAGTGTACAAAGATCTGTAGACAAATCATGTCATTTAAAAAAATCAAAAAATTTGACTTTATTATAAAGATGAATAAACAGATTTATTGAGCTCTATTTTCTTCAAATTATTTTTCATTACACTCTCTTTCTTTGCTTCAGACATCTGATCTAAACACCTGCAGTATTTGTGATCAGTCATTTGTTGTGGTACATTTAATGGTGGTGTTTTTCCTAAATTATTAACGATTATATATATGCTTAGGGACTTATACAATTTTGAAGGTAAAGCAAGCACAATGAGAATGAACTTGATTTGTATTGTCTTGTCTCTGAGAGTGCTCAGAGACTTCACCCTCAGCCCAGGGACAATCTGGTTGCCACATTTCCTGGTGAGAGCTCAGATATACATCCTGATTTATGTTTTCAGTGTATCATTTGAAACTCAGTTTTCTTTTATACTCTAACCAATCCATATGACCTTT
Source organism: Piliocolobus tephrosceles (assembly GCF_002776525.5). NCBI lineage: Eukaryota > Metazoa > Chordata > Mammalia > Primates > Cercopithecidae > Piliocolobus > Piliocolobus tephrosceles. The sequence goes on from NC_045434.1 coordinate 84,494,342, forward strand.
TATTCTTTTTTCTCCACGTCTGTACAATGTTTTGTAAATCCTGTGATACTTCCATAATGGATGTGTTAGATTCATCAAAAGAAAATATAAGAAACACCGTAAAGTTTAAAACTGGGATAAACAATGAATAACTTTTTAGCATAGCTATGCAATATTTGCATATCTGTGTGTAATGTTTAAGCAATTATTGGAAGATATTTATACAAAATAATAACATTACTTACCCAAAACTCAAATTGAGCCAAGTGTTTTATAATTTTTTAAATTTTGTGGGTACATAGGTATATATGTTTACAACATACATGGAATGTTTTGACACAGACATACAAAGTTAAATAATCGCATCACAAAGAATGGGACATCCATCCACTCAAGCATTTATTTTTTGAGTTGCAAACAATCCAATTACACTCTAAGTTATTTTAAAATGTACAATTAAGTTATTGACTCTAGTACCCTATTGTGCAATCAAATAACAGGTCTCATTCATTCTAACTATTTTTTGTACCCATGAACAATGCCCACCTTCCCCTAGCCCCCCACTATCCTTCCCAGCCTCTGGTAATCATCCTTCTACTCTCTACATTCATGAGTTCAAGTGGGTTGATTTTGAAATTCCACAAATAAATGAGAACATGTAATGTTTTTCTTTCCGTGCCTGGTTATTTCACTTGACATAATGATCTCCAGTTCCATCTATGGTCTTGCAAATGACTGGATCTCATTCTTTTTTAAAGCTGAACAGTACTCCATTGTGTATATGTACCACATTTTCAACCCATTCTTGATGGACACTCAGGTTGCTTCCAAATCTTAGCTATTGTAAATAGTGCTGAAACAAACATAGTAGTACAGATGTCTCAACATACTGATTTCCTTTCTTTTGGGTATATACCCAACAGTACAATTGCTGGATAATGTGGTAGCTCAATTTTTAGTTTTTTGAGGAACCTCCAAACTGTTCTTTATAGTGGTTGTACTAATTTACATTCCCACCAACAGTATATAAGGGTTCTCTTTTCTCCAAATTCTCTCCAGCATTTGTTATTGCCTGTCATTTGAATATAAGCCATTTTAACTCCAGTGAGATGATATTGCACTGCAGTTTCAATCTGCATTTCTCTATCAGTGATGTTGAGCACCTTTCATGTGCCTGTTTGCCATTTGTATGTCTTCTTTTAAGAAATATATATTCAAATCTTTTTTGGCCATTTTTGATAAGATTATTAGATATTTTTCTTGTAGAGTTGTTTGAGCTCCTTATATATTGTGGTTATTAATCCTTTGTCAGATGGGTAGTTTGCAATTATTTTTTCCCATTCTGTGGGTTGTCTCTTCACTTTCTTGGTGTGTTATATATTATTGTTCATTTATTATTTTTATTTTATTTTCCCATAAGTTATTGGGGTACAGATGGTATTTGGTTACATGAGTAAGTTCCTTAGCGGTGATTTGTGAGATTATGGTGCACCCATCACCCAAGTAGTATACGCTGCACCATATTCATTGTCTTTTATCTCTCACCTCCCTCCCACTCTTTCCCCCAAGTCCCCAAAGTCCATTGCATCATTCTTATGCCTTTGAGTCCTCATAGCTTATCTCCCACATATCAGTGAGAACATATGATGTTGAATTTTCCATTCCTAAGTTATATCACTTAGAATAATAGTCTCCAATTTCATCCAGTTCACTGCAAATACATTAATTAATTCCTTTCTATGGCTGTGTAGTATTCCATCATATATATTTCTTTATCCATTTGTTGATTAATGGGCATTTGGGTTGGTTGCATGATTTTGCAATTGTGAATTGTGCTGTTATAAACATGCATGTGCAAATATCTTTTTAAAATAATGACTTATTTTCTTCTATGTAGGTACCTAGTAGTGGGATTGCTGGATCAAATGGTAGTTCTACTTTTAGTTCTTTAAGGAATCTCCACACTGTTTTCCATAGTGACTGTACAGTGTAGTTCCCTGTTTACCACATCTACGCCAACATCTACTGTCTTTTGATTTTTTTTTTTTTTTATTATGGCTTGCAGGAGGTAAGGTGGTATTGCATTGTGTGGTTTTGATTTGCATTTCTCTGATCACTGGTGATGTTGAGCGTTTCTTCATGTTTGTTGGCCATTTGTATAACTTATTTTGAGAACTGTCTATTCATGTCTTTAGCCCATTTTTTGATGGGGTTGTTTGTTTTTTTCTTACTGATTTGTTTGAGTTTGTCGTAGATTCTGGATATTAGTCTTCTGTCAGATGTATAGATTATGAAGATTTTTTCCCACTCTGTGGGTTGTCTATTTACTCTGCTGGCTGTTCCCTTTGCCATGCAAAAGCTTTTTAATTAGGTCCCAGCTATTTATTTCTGTTTTCATTGCATTTGCTTTTGGGTTGTTGGTAATAAAATTCTTGCCTATGCCAATGTCTAGAAGGGTTTATCCAGTGTTATCTTCTAGAATTTTTAGAGTTTCAGGACTTAGGTTTAAGTCCTTAATCCATCTCGAATAGATTTTTGTATAAAGTGACAGATGAGGATCCAGTTTCATTCTCCTACATGAGGTTTGCCAATTATCCCAACACCATGTGTTGAAAAGGGTGTCCTTTCCCCACTTTATGTTTTCGTTTGCTTTGTTGAAGATCAGTTGGCTGTATTTGGGTTAATTTCTGCATTCTCTATTCTGTTCCATTGGTCTATGTACCTATTTTTATACCAGTACCATGCTGTTTTGGTAACTATGGCCTTATAGTACAGTTTGAAATCAGGTAATGTGATGCCTCTAGGTTTGTTCTTTTTGCTTAGCCTTGCTTTGGCTATGTGGCTCTCTTTTGGTTCCATATGAATTTTAGAGTAGTTTTTGTAATTCTGTGAAGAATGATGGTGGTGTTCAGATGAGGACTGCGTTGAATTTGTAGATTGCCTTTGGCAGTATGGTCATTTTCACAACATTGATTATACCCATCCATGAGCATGGGATGTGTTTTCACTTGCTTGTGTCATCTATGATTTCTTTTTCTTTTTTTGAGGGGATGGAGTTTTGCTCTTGTCACTGAGACTGGAGTGCAATGGCATGATCTTGGCTCCTGCAACCTCCGTCTCGTGGGTTCAAGTGATTCTCCTGCCTCAGCTTCCTGAGTAGCTGGGATTACAGGCATGCACCACCATGCTCAGCTACATCTATGATTTCTTTCAGGAGTGTTTTGTAATTTTCCTTGTAGAGGTCTTTTGATTCCTTCGTTAGGTATATTTCTAAGTATTTTCTCTCTCTCTCTCTCTCTTTTTTTTTTTTTTTTTTTTGCAGCTATTGTAAAAGGGGTTGAGTTCTTGATTTGATTCTCTGCTTGGTTGCTGTTGTTGTATAGAAGAGCTACTGATTTGTGTACATTAATATTGTATCTGGAAACTTTGCTGAATTCTTTTATCAGTTCTAGGAGCTTTCTAGAGGAGTCCATAGGGTTTTCAAGGTAAAAGATCATATCATCAGCAACTAGTGACAGTTTGACTTCCTCTTTACCGATTTTGATGTCCTTTATTTCTTTCTTTTGTCTGATTGCTCTAGCTAGGACTTCCAGTACTATGTTGAAGAAGAGTGGTAAGAGTAGGCATCCTTGTCTTGTTCTAGTTCTGAGGGAATGCTTTCATATTTTCCCCATTCAGTATTATGTTGGCTGTGGGTTTGTCAAAGATGGCTTTTATTACGTTAAGGCATGTCCCTTGTATGCCTATTTTGCTGAAAGCTTTAATTGTAAAGGGATGCTAGATTTTGTTAAATACTTTTTCTTCATCTATTAAGATGATCATGTGAGTTTTGTTTTTAATTCTGTTTATGTGGTGTATTGCATCTGTTGATTTGCATATGTTAAACCATTCCTGCATCCCTGGTATGAAACCCATTTGATCGTGGTGGATTATCTTTTTGATATATTGTTGAATTTGACTAGCTAGTATTTTGTTGAGGATTTTGGCATCTATGTTCATCAAGGATATCAGTCTGTAGTTCTCCTTTATTGTTATGTCCTTTCCTGGTTTTGGGATTAGGGTGATGCTGGCTTCATACAATGAACTGGGGAGGGTTCCTTCTTTCTCTATCTTGTGGAATAGTGTCAAAAGGATTGGTACAAATTCTTCTTTGAATGTCTGGTAGAATTCTGCTGTGAATCTGTCTGGTCCTCAACTTTTTTGTTGGTAATTTTTAAATTACCATTTCAATCTTGTTCCTTGTTATTGGCCTGCTCAGGGTATCTAATTCTTCTTGAGTTAAGTCAGGAGGGTTGCATTTTTCCAGAAATTTATCCATCTCTTCTAGGTTTTCTAGTTCATGTGCATAAAGGTGTTCATAGTACCCTTGAATGATCTTTAGTATTTCAGTGGTGTCAGTTATCTCCTGTTTCATTTCTTAGTGAAGCAATTTGGATTTTCTCTCTTCTTTTCTTGGTTAATCTCGCTAATGATCTATCAGTTTTATTTATCTTTTCAAAGAACCAACTTTTTGTTTCATTTATATTTTGTACTTTTTGTTGTTGTTTCAATTTCATTTAGTTCTGCTCTCATCTTGGTTATTTCCTTTATTCTGCTGGGTTTGGGTTTGGTTTGTTCCTGTTTCTCCAGTTCCTTGAGGTACGACCTTAGATTTTCTGTTCATGTTCTTTCAGACTTTTTGATGTAGGCATTTAGGGCTATGAACTTTCCTCTTAGCACAGCCTTTGCTGTATCCCAGAGGTCTTGATAGCTTGTGTTATTATTGTCATTCAGTTTGAAGAATTTTTTAATTTCCATCTTAATATTGTTTTTGATCCAATGCTCATTCAGAAGCAGGTTATTTAGTTTCCATGTATTTGCATGATTTTGAAGATTTCTTTTGGAGCTGATTTTCAGTTCTACTGCGATCTGAGAGAGTGCGTGATATACTTTCAATTTTCTTAAATGTATTGAGGCTCATTTTATGGACTATCATATGGTCTATCTTGGAGAAAGTTCCATGTGCTGTTGAATAGAATGTGTGTTCTGCAGTTGATGGATGAAATGTTCTCTATATATCTGTTAAGTCCATTTGTTTCAAGGTATAGTTTAGATCCATTGTTTTTTTAATTGACTTTCTACCTTGATGACCTGTCTAGTGCTGTCAGTGGAGTATTGAAGTCCCCCACTATTATTGTGTTGCTGTCTATCTCATTTCTTAGATCTATTAGTAATTGTTCTATAAATTTGGGATCTCCAGTGTTAGGTGTGTGTATGTCTAGGATTGTCATATTTTCCTATTGGACAAGGCCTTTTACCATTACATACTGTCCCTCTGTCTCTTTTAACCACTGTTACTTTAAAGTTTGTTTCGTCTCCTATGAGAATAGCTACCACTGCTCACTTTTGGTGTCCATTTGCACGAAATGCCTTTTTCCACCACTTTCCTTAAGTTTATGTGAATCCTGATGTGTTAGGTGAGTCTCCTGAAGGCAGCAAATAGTTGGTTGGTGAGTTCTTATCCATGCTGCAGTTCTGTATCTTGTAAGTGGAGCATTTAGGCCATTTACATTCAATGTTAGTATTAACGTATGAGGCACCATTGCTTTCATCATGCTCTTTGTTGCCTGTGTACTTTGTTATTGTTTTTTGTTTTTGCTTTTTAATTGTATTTTTGTTTTACATGTCTTGTGTGAGTTATGCTTTAAAGAGGTTCTGTTTTGATGTGTTTCCAGGATTTGTTTCAAGATTTAGAGCTCCTTTTAGCAGTTCTTATAGTGCTGGTTTGGTAATGGCGAATTCTGTCAGCATTTGTTTATCTGAAATGACTGTATCTTTCCTTCATATATGATGCTTAGTTGCACTGGATAGAAAATTCTTAGCTGATCATTGTTTTGTTTGAAGAGGCTGAAGATAGGGCCCCAGTCCCTTCTAGCTTGTAGGGTTTCTGCTGAGACATCTGCTGTTAATCTTACTAGTTTCCCTTTATAGGTTACCTAGTGCTTCTGTCTCATGTCTCTTAAGATTCTTTCCTTCGTCTTAACTTTAGATAACCTGATGACAGTGTGCCTAGGCCAAGATCTTTTTGTGATGAATTTCCCAGGTGTTCTTTGTGCTTCTTGTATTTGGATGTCTAGGTCTCTCACAAGGCCAGGAAAGTTGTCCTTGATTATTTCCCCAAATATGTCTTCCAGGCTTTTAGAATTCACTTCTTCCTCAGGTACACCAATTATTCTTAGATTTCATTGTTTAACATAATCCCAGCCTTCTTGAAGGCTTTGTTCATATTTTCTTATTCTTTTTTCTTTCTCTTTATTGGATTGGGTTAATTTGAAGACCTTGTCAAACCACTATCAGAGAATACTATAAACACCTCCGTGCAAATAAACTAGAAAATCTAGAAAACAGATTAATTCCTAGACACAAACACCCTCCCAAGACTAAGCCAGGAAGAAGTCAAATCCCTGAATAGACCAATAATAAGTTCTGAAATTGAGGCAGTAATTTATAGTCTACTACCCAAAAAAAGCCCAGGACCAGATGGATTCACAGCTGAATTCTACCAAGAGGAGCTGGTACCATTACTTCTGAAACTATTCCAAACAATAGAAAAAGAGCGACTCCTCCCAAACTCATTTTATGAGGCCATCATCATCCTGATACCAAAACCTGGCAGAGACACAACAACAACAAAAAAGAAACTTTCAGGCCAACATCCCTGATGAACATCAATGTGAATATCCTCAATAAAATACTGGCAAACCAAATCCAGCAGCACATCAAAAAGCTTATCCACCATGATCAAGTCAGGTTCATCCACGGGATGCAAGGCTGGTTCAACATATGTAAATCAATAAACATAATCCATCACATAAACAGAACCAACGACAAAAATCACATGACTATCTCAACAGATGCAGAAAAAGCCTTTGATAAAATTCAACACTCCTTCATGCTAAAAATACTCAATAAACTAGGTATTGATGAAACACATCTCAAAATAATAAGAGCTATTTATGACAAACCCACAATATCATACTGAATGGCTAAAAGCTGGAAGCATTCCCTTTGAAAATCAGCACAAGACAAAGGTGGCCTCTCTCACCACTCCTATTCAACATAGTATTGGAAGTTCTCCCCAGGGCAATCAGGCAAGAGAAAGAAAGCTATTCAAACAGGAAGAGAGGAAGTCAAATTATCTCTGTTTGCAGATGACATGACTGTATATTTAGAAAACCCCATCATCTCAGCCCCAAAACTCCTTAAACTCCTTAAGCCCAAAACTCCTTAAGCAACTTCAGCAAAGTCTCAGGATGCAAAATTAATGTGCAAAAATCACAAGCATTCCTATACACCAAAAATAGAGAGTCAAATCAAGAGCAAATTCCCATTCACAATTGCTACAAAAAGAATAAAATACCTAGGAATACAACTTACAAGGGATATGAAGGACCTCTTCAAGGAGAACTACTAACCACTGCTCAAGGAAATGAGAGGACACAAACAAATGGAAAAACATTCCATGCTCATGGATAGGAAGAATCAATATTGTGAAAATAGCCATAGTGCCCAAAGTAATTTATAAATTCAATGCTATTCCCATTAAGCTATCATTGACTTTCTTCACAGAATTAGAAAAAACTACTTTAAATATCATATGAAACCAGGGAAGAGCCCATAGAACCAAGACAAAGGTCTTAAGCAAAAAGAACAAAGCCATAGGCATCACACAACCTGACTTCAAACTATACTACAAGGCTACAGTAACCAAAACAGTATGGTACTGGTACCAAAACAGATATATAGACCAATGGAACAGAACACAATCCTCAGAAATAACACCACACATCTGCAACGATCTGATCTTTCACAAACCTGACAAAAACAAGCAATGAGGAAAGGATTCCCTATTTAATAAATGGTGTTGGGAAAACTGGCTAGCCATATGCAGAAAACTGCAACTGGACCCCTTCCTTAAACCTTATACAAAAATTAACTCAAGATGGATTAAAGATTTAAATGTAAGACCTAAAACCATAAAAACCCTAGAATAAAACCTAAGGAATGCCATTCAGGACATAGGCATGAGCAAAGACTTCATGACTAAAACACCAAAAGCAATGGCAACAAAAGCCAAAATTGACAAATGGGATCTAATTAAACTAAAGAGCTTCTTCACAGCAAAACAAACTATCATCAGAGTGAACAGGCAACCCACAGAATGGGGGAAAATTTTTCCAATCTATCCATCTGACAAAGGGCTAATATCTAGAACTTAAAACAAATTTATAAGAACTTGAGACAAATTTACAAGTAAAAAACAAAAAACCCCATCAAAAAGTGGGCGAAGGACATGAACAGACGCTTTTCAAAAGAAGATATTTGTGCAGTCAACAAACATGAAAAAAAGTTTATCATCATTGGTCATTAAAGAAATGCAAATCAAAACCACAATGAGATACCATCTCATGCCAGTTAGAATGGCGATCCTTAAAAAGTCAGGAAACAACAGATGCTGGAGAGGATGTGGAGAAATAGAAATGCTTTTACACTGTTGGTGAGAGTATAAATTAGTTCAACCATTGTGGAAGACCATGTGGTGATTCCTCAAGGATCTAGAACTAGAAATACCATTGGACTCAGCAATCCCATTACTGGATATAATACCCAAAGGATTATAAAGCATTCTACTATAAAGACACATGCACATGTATGTTTATTGTGGCACTATTCACAATGGCAAAGACTTGGAACCAACCCAAATGTCCATCAGTGTTAGACTGGATAAAGAAAATGTGGCACATATACACCATGGAAAACTATGTAGCCATAAAAATGAGTTCATGTTCTTTGTAGGGACATGGATGAAGCTGGAAACCATTATTCTCAGCAAAGTAACACAGAAACAGAAAACCAAACACTGCATGTTCTCACTCATAAGTGGGAGTTGAACAATGAGAACATATGGGCACAGAGAGGGGAACATCACACACAGGGGCCTGTCAGGGGGTGGGGGCCAAGGGGAGGGATAGCATTAGGAGATATACCTAATATAGATGACGGGTTGATGGGTGCAGTAAACCACTATGGCACATGTATACCTATGTAACAAAGCTGCACGTTCTGCACATGGAATCCCAGAACTTAAAGTATTAAAAAAAAAAAAATTATCCAAAAAAGAAAGAAATTTAGCCAGGCATGGTGGCGGGCATCTGTAATCCCAGCTACTCAGGAGGTTGAGGCAGGAGAATTGTTTGAGTACAGGAGGTGGGGGTTGCAGTGAGCCGAGATTGTGTCACTGCACTCCAGCCTGGGTGACAGAGCAAGGCCCTGTCTGGGAAAAAAAAAAAAAAAAAAACCTTTAAAAAGTCAACATCTGCTGGGTTTTGCTCTTCTCCATCTCCCTGCACTATATGTTATCACTAACCTGAGAGGCTCTGGTGTCCTCTACCATCCAAGGTTCCCCTCGCTCCAGCTTGAAGATCACCTCAGGTTTGGTAATGTGGTACCCTGTTAATAAAAAATGTGAGACTAGGCGAGGTGCAGTGGCTCATGCCTGTAATCTCAGCACTTTGGGAGGCCCAGGCGGGCAGATCACAAGGTCAGGAAATTGAGACCATCTTGGCTGACACAGTGAAACCCTGTCTCTACTAAAAATACAAAAAATTAGCCGGGCATGGTGGAGGGTGCCTGTAGTCCCAGCTACTCGGTAGGCTGAGGTAGGAGAATGGCATGAACCTGGGAACTGTGAAATCAGGTCCTTTGAAGAATGACAACAGCTTGGATTCAGGAGCCATGCAGTGAAGGGGCCAGTTTGAACCTTTCATTAGAGGGGGCTGACACATTACTCATGGACTGGAATATTATACTTAAATAACATTAAACTGTATACATGTCCATATACTTACTAGCAGAGAAGAAAGCACTTGCTCCTGGGAGTTACTGTGATATTCACTCACCCGAGGACACCAAGCTGCTGTAGGTCTCCAGCATCATGTCCCTGTACAGAGTCCTTTGAGCATCATCCAAGTCCTGCCACTCTTTCCAGGTGAAGCCCACAGCCACATCCTCAAAGGACATCAACTCCTGTATAGCATATTTCTCCCCAAGTCACCAGCCATGGGTCACAATAACAAGAATCATGGAGATCACTCTTCTCTGTGTGTCTCATATATATGTCATATAAGATGTAGCTTGCTTTGTAGTCTATATGGTGTGAGAAAGAAAAATCATGGTAGAAATAGCCTCGAGTGTAATCATTTAATTACAGCTGACTCTTGAACAACATGGATTTGAACTACATGGGTCCATGCACATGCAGATTTTCTTCTGTCTCTGCCACCCCAGAGTCAGAAAGACCAGTATCTCTAATGAACATATGTTCTCTCATAATTTTGATAACACTTTCTTTCCTCTAGATTATTTTAAGAATACGTGGCATACTTATCCTCACATCACTGCTGCATCATGAGAACACAGTCTTGGTGTTGTTCACTCGTGTGTGTGTGCATGTGTCTTACATGAGATATAGCCTGCTTTTTACTCTATGATGGGAAAAAGAAAACTGACAGTAGAAGCATACTGCTACTAATTTACTAATTATGAAAAGTTCTACTAACCACTTTCCCTTACAGATCTGGAATTGTCCCTGCTGCTAGGGATAAAGTCAAGATAAAAATTCTGCTCCTCCTGCCAGGCGCGGTGGCTCACGCCTATAATCCCAGCACTTTGGAAGGCTGAGGCAGGCAGATCATGAGGTCAGGAGATCAAGACCATCCTGGCTAACACAGTGAAACCCCATCTCTACTAAAAATATAAAAAAATTAGCTGGGCATGGTGGTGGGTGCCAGTAGTCCCAGCTACTTGGGAGGCTGAGGCAGCAGAATGGTGTGAACCTGGGAGGTGGAGCTTGCAGTGAGCTGAGATTGCGCCCCGGCACTCCAGCCTGGGTGACAGAGCGAGACTCCCTCTCAAAAAAAATAATAATAATAATTCTGCTCCTCCAAGGTACTTAAGATCTGTTACAAAAACATATGTATAGGGCCAGGCACAGTGGCTCATGCCTATAATCCCAGCACTTTGGGAGGCTGAGGTAGGTGCATCACAAAGTCAAGAGATTGAGACAATCCTGGCCAACTTAGTGAAACCCTGTCTCTACTAAAAATACAAAAATTAGCCGAGCATGGTGGCAGGCTCCTGTAATCCCAGCTACTCAGGAGGCTGAGGCAGGAGAATCACTGGAACCCGGGAGGTAGAGGTCGCAGTGAGCCAAGATCATGCCACTGCACTCCAGCCTGGTGACAGAGTGAGACTCCATCTCAAAAAAAAAAAAAAAACAAAGAAAAAAGTCATAAGTATAAATGGAATTACAAAGAGTACCGTGCCTGAGTGAGCGTTTCTCAGCTGTGATGAGAGACAAAGGTATGCAAGGCATGATTATCAAGTAATTCTGCATTTCAATACTTGACCTAATTCCAACAAAAGAAACTTCATGTGCTCACTGATTTTAAAAAATTACTTATAAAGTATTTTTTATGTTCACAGGCATCCTTATGTTTCCCTACTACATAAAAAAAAATAACTGCTAAGTGTTCACATAAAAGTAATCACCCACTTCCTAAAACACAGGATACAAGTAATAAAGGTAAATAAAATGTGGTAAGGTACTTGCTCAGATTTGCATTTCCACAGTCATTTCCTGCCAGGAGACAGGGCAAGTACTAAAGAGAGAGTCAGAGGAGAAGAAACCAGGGTGAGACATGGCCATCTATACCAGGATACAGGCCAATAAAAGTACAGAATAGGAAACTAATCTTGAAAAAAAGAAAACAAAAGCAAAAGCAAACAGTGAATTCTGACCTAATTTGTTGTGCTGAGGGTGAAGAGTGGAGTTCAATTCCATGCTGTCTCTTGACCAGCTAGGTAGATACTGATGTTGTAAACTGAAATTGAGAAAAGAACAAAGAACATGATAAGGAAAAGCAAAAATAATCTTGGATACACAATCTGAAGTTTCTGCAGTCAGATATGTGGAGATGTTCATCTGGAAATGATTCACGATCTAGAACTCAGGAGACAGATCTAAGCTCAAGGTAAAGATTTGAAAAGCAACAGCATTTCAGTGGTAGCTGAAGCCAGCAACTTGAATAAAATAGCTCAAAGAGAACCTAAGAGATTGAAAGGACAAAAAGAGCAAGTACAGAATCTGAGGAAACACTGATATTTACCAACAGAGGAAGAGAACTGAGAAGACCATGACAACCAAGAAGAAATAAAATCTATAAATATATTTCATAATATTCACAAGTTTATGAAAAAAAGTCCTATGATCCCACAGACATCGAGAAGATATATTTAAATATATCATCCCATTTGTAATAAAAAGTCAATAAAAAAGGACACATGACATTCTTTAACATGTTAAAATGGACATATCTTGACCCAAAGAGCAGCTTCATAGTTAATGAGGAAATACTGGAAGACACATATGCTCCATCTCTACAAATATTTACCATTGTACAAGAGGGACTGTTCAACTCAAATGAAGAGAAACAAAAATGAGAAAGACTATGATTTGCATATAATTTAAACCTAGAAAACCCAAGAGAATCTTCTGAAAACTATTCCAAATAAGAAAGCTCAATATCCTGGGTGCAGTGGCTCACCCCTGTAATCCCAGCACTTTGGGAGGTCGAGGCAGGCAAATCACCTGAGGTCGGAAGTCTGAGACCAGCCTGACCAACATAGAAAATCCCTGTCTCTACTAAACAAAAATTAACTGGGCATGGTGGCACATGCCTGTAATCCCAGCTACTAGGGAGGCTGAGGCAGGAGAATTGCTTGAACCCAGGAGGCAGAGGTTGCGGTGAGCTGAGATCACGCCATTGCACTCCAGTCTAGGAAACAAGAGTGAAAGGTCATCTCAATAAAAAAGAAAAGAAAAGAAAGAAAGAGAAAGAAGAAAGAAAGAAAGCAAGTTCAATGTATAAACAGACTACAAAAGTCTTCATACATGTAATAACATTCATACTACAACCACAAGACAACACACCTAGCAGTACATTCACAAAATTAGTATAGAACTAAATGGTGGCAGGGGGAAAAGTGAGAGATACAAAAGCTAATTAAGCAAGTAAAAAGATATATTATGTTTATGAACAGGAAGAGTCTACATCATAAAGATGCCAATTCTCCCTAAGTCAGTGAAGTGCTTTAATATCATCCTATGAAAGCAACACATTCTCAGATATTGATAAGCCAGAAGAACACTTATGTGGAAAGTTAAACAAGAATAGACAGTCTATGCTAGGTTATATTTCTGTTCACCTAAAACCTGGTCCTTCCTCCCTGTATTAGTCAGCTGTGTCTGCCATAACACATTCCACAGACTAGGTGACTTAACAGAAATTTTGTTGCTCACAATTCTGGAGGCTGAAAAGTCCAAGATCAAGGTGCCAGGCAAATCACTTCCTAATGAGGTCTCTCCTCCTGGTTTACAGATGACATAGCCTTGATGTGTCCTCACATAGCAGAGATAGATAGATCTCGCTCTTCCTCTTCTTATAAGACCATCAATCCTACTGGCTTAAAGGTCTCAACTCTTATGACCTCACAAGAGGTCACATGGGTGCCCTCCTAAAGGGTACCTTCATAAAAGGGCAGCCACATTGGTAGTCTACATAACCAACATGTAGACATGTAGTCAGCAAGTCTACATAACCAAACTGTAATAAAAACTTTGAACACAGACTCAAATGAGATCCTTGTGTTGTCAATGTCTTGTGGGTGCTGATATGTACTGTTGGCAGAAACAGACAATGACCACGAGGTTCCACTAAGAGCAAACAACTAGAAACTTGTGCAAAGTGGTTCATAGATCCTGCCCTATGCACCCTGTTCCTTGGTTAATTTTAGTTGATCTTTTCATAGTAATAAATCACAACTGTGAGTACAAAGCCTTTTCTAAGTTCTTAATTCCTTCTAGGATTACCAAACCTGTGGATTTTCTTGGGGACCCCCAAATTTGCAGCTGTTATCAGAAGAATCATAGCCTTGGGGACATCTAAACCTCTTACAGAAAAGAACAATGTAGAGATAAGCATACCAAGGGTGTACAGTGATAAAATTGTCACACACACAAAAAGATAACAGAAATCTGGGTAAATACAAATAAAGAAAACAATGGAAATGGTAGATATGTGAGTAAACATATACATTGATCTTATTTCTGACCTCGTTAAAAAGTCACCGACCCTTTGAAGCAAGAAAATAACGTATTGTGGAGTTTATAACATGTAGGAGTAAAAAGTATGATAAGCATGGAAGCTGGGAAAAGCTAAAGGGAAGCATCTTATAAAGTTTGTATAGTATATATGAAATGGCATAATACTACCTGAAGGTAGCCTATAAGTCAAACATGAATATGATGAACCATAAAACAACCATCAGGCCAGGCACAGTGGCTCATGCCTGTAATCCCAGCACTTTGGGAGGCCAAGGAGGGAGGATCACTTGAGGCCAGGAGTTGGAGACAAGCCTGAGCAACATAGTGAGATCCTGTCTCCACAAGAAAATTTAAAAATCGAAACCAAAAAAAAAAAAAAAAAAAAAAAAATCAAAAAACTTACAACCAATAATCCAAGAACGGCACTCATAGGTCATATAAAAAGAGAAAGTGGGCTAAATCTGGCATGGTAGCCATAATTTGCATATTTCTATTCTGTATGAATTGCTCCTGTGGAAGAAAGACTTGACTTGGTATAGTTAAAAAGAGAGAGAGAGAGAGAATGAGGTGGACAATCTGAAGCAAAGTCTAGAGTACAGGAAATGTACGTGTGACACAGATAGAAAATATTAAATAGAGACAACAGACTTTTTTTTTTTTAAGACAGGGTCTCACTCTATCGCCCAGGCTGGAGTACAGTGGTGCTCACTGCAACCTCTGTCTTCCAGGTTCAAGCGTTTCTCCTGCCTCAACCTCTTGAGTAGCTGGGACTACAGGCATGCACCACCACACCTGGCTAATTTTTGTATTTTTTGGTAGGAATGGGTTTCACCATGTTGGTCAGGCTTGTCTCAAACTCCTGGCCTCAAGTGATCCACCCACCTCGACCTCCCAAAGTGCTGGGATTACAGGCGTAAACCACCATGCCCAGTCAGATTTTATAACATAAAAAACTTAAAAGAGCGGGGGGCAGAGGTGCCAAGATGGCCAACTAGAAGCAGTCGTAATTGGAGGCTCCCACTGAAAAGATCCAAAGTAGCATGCAAATCCTGCACCGGCAACCGAGATATCCAGATTCTGTCATGAGGACTGGCTAGGTGGCTGGCATGACCCAATCACAGAAAAGAAGAGCAGTGTGGTGCGGCAGCCCACCTGAGAGTGACAAGGGGCAGAGGAGCCCCCACTCCCAACCAAGGGAGGCGGTGAGTGAGAGTGCTACCCTCCCTGGGAAACAGTGCTTCTTCCACAAAACTGTGCAACCCACCGATCAGAAGATCCCCCTCAGGAGCCCACGCCACTGGGGCCTTGGGTCTCAATCAGGGAGCTGCCTAGATTCTCAAAAGCCACTTGGCCTAAGCCTGCTGAGTTCCCAGGGAGAGGGGCAGCTATCACCACTGCTGCAGCTGTCTGCCATCTAAGCCATCTGCGATCCTTGGGGGAGGGGCAGCTGCCAACACTGTAGCTGCAGGGCCCCCCTGCAGGAACTCCAACTCCACCCAGGGGCTTAGGTACAGAACTCTGATCTCCCTGGACCTGAGCCCCTAGGGGGAGGGGTGCCCATAGTCTCCGTCGACCAGCGGACTTAGTCTTTCCTCCTGCTAGCTCTGAGGAATCCAGGCAGCCCAAATGAGTAGGTTTCCCCCAAGTGCAGCAAACCTCCTCCACCAAGGGACAGCCAAAGTGCTATGTTAAATGGGTCCTGCTTTCTGTGCCACCCAACTGGGTCAGACCCCCCAAAAGGAGCTGTCAGATATCCTATACAGGAGCGTTCCTACTGGCATCATGTCGGTGCCCCTCAAGGTCAGAGATTCCCGATAAAGGAGCAGGCACCCACCTTGGCTGTTCTGCAGGCTCGAGTGACATCTCCAGGTGTGAGAGTAAACCAGATGAATAGGGGCTGAAGTGAACCCCCAGCAAACTGCAGTAGCCCTACAGAAGAGGAACCTGACTATTGAAAGAAAAACAAAAAAACAAAAAGGAACAACAGCATCAACAAAACAAGTACCACAAAAACCTCATCCAAGGGTCAGCAGCCTCAAAGATTGAAACTAGACAAACTCATGAAGATGAGAAAGAGTCAACATCAAAACAATCTAACTCAGCGTTAGAGAAGAGGACAGAGTGCCTCTTCTCTAAATGATTGCAACATCTCTCCAGCAAGGGCACAGAACTGGACAGAGGATGAGATGGATGAATTCACAGAAGTAGGCTTCAGAAAGAGGGTAATAACAAAACTTCACTGAAGTAAAGGAGCATGTTCTAACTTCAAGGCAAAGAAATTATAAACCTTAAAAAAAGGTTAGAGGAGTTGCTAGCTAGAATAACCAGTTTACAGATGTACATAAATGACCTGATGGAGCTGAAAAACACAAGAGAACTTTGTGAAGCATATACAAGTATCAATAGCCCAATCGATCAAGTAGAAGAAAGAATATCAGAGATGGAAGACTGTCTTGCTGAAATAAGGCAGGCAGAGAAGATTAGAGAAAAAAGAATAAAAAGGAATGAACAAAACCTCCAAGAAATATGGAACTATGTTAAAAAAAAAAAAAAAAAAAAAGAACCTAAAACTGATTGGAGTACCTGAAAAAGACAAGGATAATGGAACCTAGTTGGAAAACACACTTCAGGACATTATCCAGGAGAACTTCCCCAACCGAGCAAAACAGGCCAACATTCAAATTTAGGAATTACAGAGAACTCCACTAAGATACTCCACAAGAAGATCAACCCCACGACACATAATCATTAGATTCTCCAAGGTCGAAATGAAGGAAAAAATGTTACGGGCAGCCAGAGAGAAAGTTCAGGTTACCTACAAAGGGAAGCCCATCAGACTAACAGGGGATCCCTCAGCAGAAACCCTTACAAGCCAGAAGAGAGTGAAGGCCAATATTCAACATTCTTAACGAAAAGACTTTTTTCAACCAAGAATTTCATGTCCAGCCAAACTATGCTTAATAAGGGAAGGAGAAATGGAATCCTTTTCAGATAAGCAAATGCTGAGGGACTTCCTCACCACCAGGCATGCCTTGCAAGAGCTCCTAAAGGAAACACTTAATATGGAAAAGAAAAACCGGTACCAGCCATGGCAAAACACACAAAAATGTAAAGACCAATGACACTATGAAGAAACAACATCAACTAGTGTGAAAAAATATATAACCAGCTAGCATCTTGATGATAGGATCAAATTCACACATAACAACATTAACCCTAAATGTAAATAGACTAAATGCCCCGATTAAAAGGCAAAAACTGGCAAATTGGATAAAGTCAAGACCCATCAGTGTGCTGTATTCAAGAGACCCAGCTCATGTGCAAAGACACACATAGGTTCAAAATGAAGGGATGGAGGAAAATTTACAAAGCAAATGAAAAGCAGAAAAAAGCAGGGGTTGCAATCCCAGTCTCTGACAAAACAGACTTTAAACTAACAAAGACCAAAAAAGACAAAGAAGGACATTATACAATGGCAAAGAGATAAATTCAACAAGAAGAAAAGCTAACTATCCTAAATATACATGTAACCAATATGGGAGTACCCAGATTCATAAAATGAGTTCTTACAAAGCTACAAAGAGATTTAGACTCTCACACAATAATACTGGGAGACTTTAACATCCTACTGTCACTATTAGACAGATCAATGAAACAAAATTAAAAGGATATGGCCAGGTGCAGTGGCTTATGCCTGTAATCCCAGCACTTTGGGAGGCTGAGGCAGGTGGATCATGAGGTCAGGAGCTCGAGACCAGCTTGACCAACATGGTGAAATGCTGTCTCTACTAAAAATACAACAATTAGCAGGCAGGTGGTGGGTGCCTGTAATCCCAGCTACTCAGGAGGTTGAGGCAGGAGAATCACTTTAACCTGGGAAATGGAGGCTGCAGTGGGCCGAGGTTGTGCCACTGCACTCCAGCCTGGGCAACAGAGTGAGACTCTGTCTCAAAAAAAAAAAAGGAAAAGAAAAGGATATTCAGGACTTGAACTCAACTCTGGATCAAGTGGACCAAATAGATATCTACAGAACTCCCCACCCCAAAACAACAGAATATATATTATTTTCAGTGTCACACGGCACTTACTCTAAAATTGGCCACATAATTAGAAGTAAAATACTCCTCAGCAAATGCAAAAGAACTGAAATTACAACAGTGTGTCAGACCACAGTGTGATCAAATTAGAACTTAGGATTAAGAAACTCAAAACCACACAACTACATGGAAATTGAACAACCTGCTCCAGAAAGATTCCTGGACAAATAATGAAATTAAGGCAGAAATCAAGAAGTTATTTGAAACCAATGAGAACAAAGAGACAACATACCAGAATCTCTGGGACACAGCTAAAGCAGTGTTAAGAGGGAAATTTATAGCCCTAAATGCCCACATCAGAAAACTAGAAAGATCTCAAACCAACACCCTAACATCCCACTTAAAAGAACTAGAGAAGCAGGAGCAAACAAACCCAAAAGCTAGCAGAAGACAAGAAATAACTAAGATCAGAGTACAACTGAAGGAGAGAGAGACATGAAAAACCCTTCAAAAAAATCAATGAATCCAGGAGCTGGTTTTTTGAAAAGATTAACAAAATAGATAGACCATTAGTTAAACTAACATAGAAGAAAAGAGAGAAGAATCAAATAGACACAATAAAAAAAGATAAAGGGGATATCACACTGATCCCATAGAAATACAAACCACCATCAGAGAATACTATAAACACTTCTATACAAATCAACTGGAAAATCTGGAAGAAATTGGTAAATTCCTGGACACATACACCCTCCCAACACTAAACCAGGAAGAAGTTGAATCCCTGAATAGACCAATAGCAAGTTCTGAAATTGAGACAGTAACAAATTGCCTACCAAGCAAAAAAAGCCCAGGACCAGATGGATTCACAGCTGAATTCTACCACAGGTACAAAAAATCGGTAACGTTCCTTCAGAAACTGTTTCAAACAACTGAAAAAGAGGGACTCTTCCCTAAATCATTTTATGAGGCTATCATCATCCTGATACTAAAACCTGGCAGAGACACAACAAAAAAAGAAAATTTCAGGCCAATATCCCTGATGAACATCGATGCAAAAATCCTCAATAAAATCCTGGCAAACTGAATACAGCAGCATATCAAAAAGCTTATCCACCACAATCAAGTCGGGTTCATCCCTGGGATGCAAGACTGGTTCAACACAGGCAAATCAATAAATGTAATCCATCACATAAACATAACCAGTGACAAAAACCACATGATTATCTCAAAAGATGCAGAAAAGGCCTTCAATAAAATTCAACATCCCTTCATGTTAAAAACTCTCAATAAACTACATATTGATGGAACATATCTCAAAATAATAAGAACTATTTATGACAAACCCCCAGCCAATATCATACTGAATGGGCAAAAGCTGGAAGCATTCAAACTGGCACAAGACACGGATGCCCTCTCTCACTACTCCCATTCAACACAGTATGGGGAGTTCTGGCCAGGGCAATCAGACAAGAGAAAGAAATAAAGGGTATTCAAATAGGAAGAGAGAAAGTCAAATTGTCTATTCATGGACTGTATTTAGAAAACCTATTTTTAGAAAACCCTATCATCTCAGCCCAAAAGCTTCTTAAGCTGATAAGCAACTTAAGGTCTCAGGATACAAAATGAATGTGCAAAACTCACAAGCATTCCTATATGCCAACAATAGACAAGCAGAGAGCCAAACCATGAATGAAATCCTATTCCCAATTGCCAACAATAGACAAGCAGAGAGTCAAATCATGAATGATTTCCCATTCACAAATACTACAAGGAGAATAAAATACCTAGGAATACAGCAAACAAGGGAAATGAAAGACCTCTTCAAGGAAAACTACAAACCACTGCTCAAGGAAATCAGAGAGGACACAAACAAATGGAAAAACATTCCATCCTCATGAATAGGAAGAATCAGTATCACAAAAATGGCCATACTGCCCAAAGTAATTTATAGATTCAATGCTATTCCCATCAAACTACCATGGGCGTTCTTCACATAATTAGAAAAAAAGACTTTGAATTTCAAATGGAATCAATGCAATACAACCTTGTTTTACTGTGCTTCACTTTACTAGGATTGACAGATACTGAGTTTTCCACAAATTGAAGGTTTTTAGCAACCATGTGGGGAAGTCTATCAGCACCATTTTCTAACAGCATGTACTCATTTCATCTCACAATATTTAAAAATTTTTTACTCTTATTATATCCATTATGGTGATCTGTGATCACTACTGTTTTCTTTTCTTTTTTTCTTTTCTTCTTTTTTTTTTTTCTTTGAGATTGAGCCCAAGCTGGAGTGCAGTAGCACAATCTCGGCTCACTGCAACCTCTGCCTCCTGGGTTCAAGCTATTCTCCTGCCTCAGCCCCCCAAGTAGCTGGAACTATGGGCACCCGTCACCACGCTCAGCTAATTTTTGTATGTAGACATGGGGTTTTACCATGTTGCCCAGGCTGGTCTCGAACCCCTGACCTCAGGTGATCTGCCCACCTCGACCTCCCAAAGTGCTGGGATTACAGGCATGAGCCACCGTGTCCAGCCAATGTGATGAGTGCTTTTTGATGTCACTATTATAATTGTTTGAGTGGAGGGTGCTATAAATCACTCTCATATAAAACAACAAACCTAAGTGATGAATGTTGTCCATGTTCTGACTGCTCCATGGACTGGCTATTCCCCTGTCTCTCTCTCCCTTCAACTCCCTTATTCCCTGTGTAGCAGGACGAGCCACAGACAAAACTCCTGAGACACCAAGTTAAAGAAGGAAGGGATTTATTTGGCCGGGGGCATCAGCAAGACTCCTGTCTCAAGAGCTGAGCTCCCTGAGTGAGCAGCTCCTGTCCCTTTTAAGGGCTCACAACTCTAAGGGGGTGCATGTGAGGAGGTTGTGATTGAGCAAGCAGGGGGTACATGGGGGTACATGACTGGGGGCTGCATGCACTGGTAATTAGATTGGAACAAAACAGAACAGGGATTTTCACAGTGCATTTCTATACAATGTCTGTAATCTATAGATAACAGAACCAGATAGGTCAGGGGTCGATCTTTAACTACCAGGCCCAGAGTGCGGCGCCGGGCTGTCTGCCTGTGGATTTCATTTCTGCCTTTTAGTTTTTACTTGTTCTTTCTTTGGAGGCAGAAATTGGGCATAAGATGATATGAGGGGTGGTCTCCTCCCTTATTCCCCTCTTTTGAGACTCTCACTCATTTTATTAGTGGGAGTTCTCACTTTCATTTTTACTACCTATGTCTTCTTGCAAGACAGATCGATAGTGATTCATACAGTACACTTGTACTGAAGCATTTTGGTGAACTAAGGTAGCGATGAAGCTTTTTACCATTTGAAGAAGTATGGGTAACAAACAAGGGAGCAGTAGGCAGACTCCTATTATTATTATAACTCCTATTATAAGAGCTTTAAATCCTCCTAGCGCTAGGAACCATTTTCCAAACATGGACCCAGGATCAAATCCATGCCACATTTGCATGGGCACATGTGCCAGTTTTATCATATCTCTAATTATGTCTTCAACTACTTGCCCTCAATCATCTACTTGTAGACAGCAATTAGTAAGGTTAAATTTCCCACAGACCCCTCCTTCAGCTGCTAGCAAGTAGTTAAGAGCCAATCTATTTTGATAGATAGCATTTCTCATCTGAGTTTCTTGATGGGCCAGAAGAGTCAAGGCTCTGCCAGTTTTATTAGTGATTATTTTTAAGACAGCTTGTAACCATACGATTTGCTTGATCATGTAAATGGGGGTCCAGTATCCTCATAAGCCATCTTGTGCCTAAGTAGCAGGCCTATAATACTGTATGATTCTCTCAGGGGGCCATTCATCACCTTTCCAATTTCCTATAGCTATGCTTCTCTTTTCACGGGAAACATAAACAGGGAAACCTAGGAGTTCACCTGTTTTTATGGGCAGTGGGAAGAAAGATGGTTTCATAGTGCCAATAACACAATTGCCTGCCCACTGGTCAGGTAATTTGGCATAAGCTCTATGCCCACATATCCAATATAATTCAGTGGGGGCTGTCCAGTCCTGGTGGGACTCTGGGTGGGTCCACACGGTTTGGAACTTTGGGAATTTGCTAAATGAATTCCTCTCTGTTTGATTTGAACTCCACCAAGTGACTGTATTTGTGGTATTACTATACAGTTTTTGTCCCAGACAACTAAGTCATCCTACGGGGTCAGTGAATTCTTCTCCTTATCTAGCTATGCAATATTGTGCAATAATTGAGGCTTTTAGGACCTAGACATTATCAGGGTGATTCTTTTGAGCTGGGAATTCATCAGGAACTGGGTCTGTAGGTACCAATTCTTGGGCTTCCTATGGCCATTGATCTCCCATTATAGTTCCTCCACATACATAACATGAAGTGACATTGAGAGACTGTGCTACATGCTCAGCTAATTGCAAAAATAAATTTCTTGTTTTTCCTGGAATTTGTGGTATTGGTACTTTTAGTTCATCATAGAAAGTTTGAAACACTGGTTCAGGAAAGCATTTGTAAACTTCTCCTTGAACCAAGCTATTTACTCGAGGATCCAGTCCAGCCCCATTGATTCCTAAGGTCACACACTCTCCTTTTTTCCAGCAAGGATGAAGGGGATTGGTTATTACTAGCTCTAAGGGGTTACATTGTCCTATAGTAAAAAAAAAAGGGCCATTTTTTCCTTTCTGAAGGTGGACTAGATCCTTTTCACTTTTTATCCAAGTGGCCTAAATGACACAAGACCAGTATCCACATTCATTTCCACACAGTCCTAATTCATGACAAACGTACTTATTTTCAGTCATACAGCCTTTTTCCCAACTAAAAGAGCCACATTCCCTTCCTAACTTATTGCTATTAATGACAGCATAGAAATCCAATTTCAAGATTATGAGTTTGGGCACCCCTTTTTTTTCTGTTCTAGCTAATACTTTACTTGTATCATTTATGAGTCCTCACCAGTCTTCAGTCCTTAATCTTATTTCAAAAACTGTGGACATGGGAAGCTCAGAAGGGTCATAACACACATCCGGTCAGTCATTTCCGGGGCTACATACCTTGTACTGAGTGTCATTATATAAACATGTTCCTTTTAAAGTTCCTAGGCATTCATAGTAACTATAGAACAGAAAGATTGTTTTAACTTGTTGCCTTACCTCGGTAACCTGATGTATACACTGAGAGCAGTCCTCCGTGCAGGGAAAATCAGTGGAAGTTTTTACTATACAGGTCCAAATTATAAGGAAAATGAGTCCTACATTGATTCTGCTCATGCTTCTGCCGTGCGTAGACCAGTCAGCTTCCAGGTGTGACTGGAGCAGGGTTTGCCGTCCTCCTCAGAGTCACTTTGCAGGAGTTGTCCGGGCTCAGTTTTGCCTCCTAGGTTTCATCAGCTGCAGGTCTCACATGGCTGTGGTGGATCCAGGCTGGGATTCCTTCTACCTTTACAGCCATGGGGGTGGTCAGGATGACGGTCTGAGGTCCTTTCCACCATGGCCACAAAGGGGCTGCATTCCAGTCCTTGATCCATACATGATCACCTGGAGAGAAAGGGTGAACTGGGGAGAATAAGCTGATGGACACTTCTCATTTATCTAAGTTGGAATTGTTTGTGTAATTTTTCCTAAAGCCTGTAGCTGTCGCTGTAATTCAACGTCACCTAACTCGGGAAGTGCCTGGAAGCTCCCGTAGTATAGGAGGAGGCCTATGATACACTATTTCATAAGGGGGAGTATCCTGTTTTCTTAGAAAGAGTGCATCTAATTTTAAACAATACCATAGGAAGGACCTGTATCCACTTTAATCCTGTTTCCTGACATACTTTCCCTAAACTATTTTTGATAGTCCAATTCATTCACTCCACCTTTCCAGAACTCTGAGGTTGGTAGGCGGCATATCACTTCCAAGTGATTCCTAATGCCTTTGCTGTCTTCTGTACCAAGTCAGCCACAAATGCCGGTCTGTTATCTGAGCTGATTCATAAGGGCAGTCCAAACCTAGGAATAAGATCTCAGATAAGCACACAGGTTACCTCATAGGCCTTTTCAGTTCGTGTGGGATAAGCCTCCAACCACCCAGAGTAAGTACACACAAGAACCAGCAAATACTTGTGACCTCCACATTTCGCCATTTCTGTGAAATCCACCTGAAGATCCTCAAAAGGAGCCGCTCCATAAGCTTGTATACTAGGTGGAATGGTGGGGCCTTGCCTCACATTGTGCCGTCGGCAAGTAACACACAGTTGTGCTACTGCTTTGGCAAGGACTGGCAAGTGTGAGACATAGAAGTACCGGTCTAACAATTTTTCAAGTGACTCTTGACCTAGATAAGTGGTTTCATGCACGGCAAATACAACTGTGGCTCCTAGCAACTGCAGCACAGCTCCCCTAGCATCTGGCAGTCTGATCCATCCTCCTTTTGTTACTTGCCCCCCTTCTGCTTGGAAGAAGCCTTTTTCTTCCTTAGAATAGGTAGGTACCAGGTCAGGTGTTTGAGGGAGTAAGGGGGCTACTACCGATACCTGGTGAGGAGTAGGTGCTGCTTTTCGAGCTTCTGAATCAGCTCGAGAGTTTCCTAAGGTCACTGAGGTGGAGGCTTGCTGGTGTCCCCTGCAGTGCATGACTGCCACCTTCTGAGGTTTCCACACTGCCTCTAATAATTGTAGAATTTCTTGTTGATATTTTATGTCCTTTCCCCCAGAGTTTAACAGACCCTTTTCCTTATACAATGCTCCAAGCACTTGGAGGGTTAGAAAGGCATATCAAGAGTCAGTGTAGATGTTTACAGTCTCACCGTCACTGAGTTCTAGAGCCTGAGTTAAAGCTGAGTCTGGCAAGTGTGAAACATAGAAGTACCAGTCTAACTCTAAAGAGTCTTTAACTCGGCTCTAGAACTCAGTGAAGGTGAGACTGTAATGTTTACAGTCTGTAGATATTTACAGTTTTACCTTCACTGAGTTCTAGGGCCTGAGTTAGAGCTCAGCTTTCTGGGCTGAAGTGCCCTGTGGCAACGGTTTGGCTTCAATGACAACATCCAAAGTTACCACTGCATATCCTGCACATCTTTCTCCTTGTGCGTTAATGAAGCTGCTCCCATCCACGTATAACTCCCAGTCTACTGATGCCCATGGCTGGTCCTGAAGGTCAGGTCTGCTAGAACAGACTGAGTCCAATACCTCTACACAGTTATGCTCGACAAGGCTCTCTGATACTGGGAGCAGGGTGGCAGGATTTAGGGTGTTACAGACTTCAATAGTTACGTGGGGATTTTCACACAGCAAGCTTTGGTACTTGGTTAATCTAGCATTTGTTAGCCAATTATGTCCTCTGGTATTCATCAAAGTTACCACAGCATGGGGGGCCTTTATATTCAGGTTTTGCCCAAGGGTTAGTTCATCTGCTTCTTGTGCTAACAGGGCTGTTGCTGCCAGGGCCCTTAGAGATGGGGGCCAGCCTTTGGAAACCCCATCTAGTTGTTTCGAGAGATAGGCCACTGGCCTTGGCCAGGGCCCCACAGTCTGGGTTAAAACTCCAACTGCCATTTGTTATCTTTCTGACACATAGAGTGTAAAGGGCTTTGTCAAATCTGGTAGTCCTAGGGCTGGGGCCAACATAAGTTTTTCCTTTAACTTACAAAAGACTTGCTGTTGTAGAGGACCCCATTCAAAAGGCTCCCAGTCGCCCCCCTTTGTAACCCAGTATGAAGGTTTGGCTAGTACTGCAAAGTTTGGAATCCATAATCTGCGAAACCCCACAGCTCCTAGGAATTCCTTTACTTGCCTTCTGTTTTTAGGTTCCGGTAGGTTGCAGATGACCTGCTTTCTTTCGGACCCCAGGCTGTGCTCCCCTTTCTGAATAGTGAATCCCAGGTAGCGTACCTGCTGTCTGCAGATCTGAGCTTTCTCCTTGGACACCTTATACCCACAGTCCTCCAGGTGCCGAAACAGGGCTTCAGTCCCTTTTGCGTACCCGACTGCCATGGAGTGTCCCAGCAGAAGGTCGTCCACGTACATAAGCAAGACACAGCCTAGGTGTTTAGCAGGAAACTTTTGCAGGTCTTAAGCTAGGGCCTCCCCAAAGATAGTAGGGGAGTTCTTGAACCCTTGGGGAAGTCAGATCCAAGTGTACTGAGTAGTGACACCTGACTCTGGATCTTCCCACTGAAAGGCAAACAGCTTCTGGTTCTCAGGAGCTATTTTGATGCTAAAGAAGGCATCTATTAAGTCCAGACAGGTAAACCAGCTGCCCTCAGCCAGCAGCAGTCCTAACAACGTGTAAGGGTTAGGAACTGTTGGGTACAGAGTCACTGTAGCTTGGCTGACCAAGAGCAAGTCCTGTACTGATCTGTAGTCCTTGGTCCCTGGCTTAGGGACAGGCAGGAAGGGGGTGTTCCATGGAGACTGGCAAGGAACTATAATTCCATAGGCTTTCAAGCACCTGGGATGAACCTGGATTCCTTTGAGAGTTTCTCTGGGAACTGGATACTGCTTTTGTCTAATTGGTTGGGCCCCAGGCTTAACTTCTATGAGTACGGGGGTTTGGTTGACCGCCAGTCCTGGAGGATTATCCTCTGCCCATACTCAGGGCCATCGCT
The DNA here is from genome assembly GCF_002776525.5 of Piliocolobus tephrosceles. Lineage (NCBI taxonomy): Eukaryota > Metazoa > Chordata > Mammalia > Primates > Cercopithecidae > Piliocolobus > Piliocolobus tephrosceles. The sequence continues at coordinate 84,521,158 of NC_045434.1, forward strand.
TAGCTAGAGCTGGTTTTATCTCTTGGCCTGGCTCAGTTAGAAAAAGTCTCCATTCTTCTTCCTGGGGGACCGTAAGGGCCATGATAACTCCCGGTAACTTTAGCTGTAAAGAGCCCTGTTTTGTAAAGGAGATGGTGACTCTCAGCTTGCTAAGCAAATCTCTTCCCAGCAAGGGCAAGGGACAGTCAGACATGTACAAGAACTGGTGAACTATCTCATGTCCCCCTACCAAGCAGGTCCTTGGTAAACAAAAAGCCTGCTTAGTGGAAACTCCTGTTGCTCCGATTATATCAATGGTTTTCTTGGATAAGGTGGCAACTGGGGTGGTCACTACTGAATGTTCAGCACCAGTATCAACCAAAAACTTAATGTCCTTGCCCCCAACTGTAATCCTGAATGCGGGCTCCTTGGGGGCACTTCAGCCCGGTCCCCTTCAGTCCAATAACCCTTCAGCCAGACTGAACAAAGCTCCGTCATCTTTATCTGAGGTCTTTTGTTCTGAACCACCTTGCTTTTCCTTCAGTTGGGGACACTTACTTTTCCAGTGCCCTATTTCCTTACAATAGACGCATTGGTTATGTTACAAGCATGGGCAATTAGACTGAGTATTCCTCCCGGAACCCCCTTTTCCCTCTCCTTTCAGGGGAATTCCCTTAATGGCTGCAGAAAGTAAGTTGGCTTTTCGCCTAGCCTGGCATTAGCCTTCCTTACGGCTTTCTCTGCAGCTTGTTGCATCTCTCTTCACAAACACTTGATTGGCTATTTCCAGTAACTGTGAGGTATTCATACCCGCAAACTCAGCCTGTTTCTGCAATTTTCCTGATATCTTCCACACTTTGACTAACTAAGGCCATGTTAATCATGTGCTGATTTTCAGGGCTATCTGGATCAAAAGGAGTGTACATACGGTAAGCCTCACAGTCTTTCATAGAATTGTACTAGACTCTCCTCTTTTCCTTGGATGACCTCAGAGACCATTACATTTGTAGCCTTTTCAGCCCCTTTCTTTAGACCTTCTATTAATGCCTCACGGTACCATCTTAGCCTCTCCATGTCTGGTCCCTCGTTCGGGTCCCATTGGGGGTCTATTCCTGGCAGTTGAATTGTTATATATTCTTGGGGGTTTTGGCAATCGACTGGGATGTGCTCCTCTAGCCACTTAGTTGCCACCTGGAGCACCCTTCGCCTTTCATCTGCATTAAAAAGGTACATGAGCAGCTGGTGGCAATCATCCCAAGCAGGATTATGAGTCTGCGTAATAGTTTGGAGCAAGTCAATTAAAGCTTGACGCTTTTCAGTGTAAGATGGAGTATTGTTTTTCCAATTGAGGAGGTCAGCAGAGATGAAATGTTGATACACAAAGGCACGTCTTTCCACCATGTGACCATCCTCATCTACCCCAGTATATCACTGCCCTCTCAGGGGTATTTGGGTTGCTGTCTTGGGCCATAAGCAAGCTGCCAAGGGAGGAGTTTCTCCCACGGCTTCACTTCCTCTCTTGTCTACTCTGGGTGGTCTAGGGGTGTGGTTATCTGGTGGAGGTGTAAGTGCTGTGGGCTCAGGGGTGAGGGAGCCCTTCCTCCTAACAAGGAGGGGGTATTGCTGGTACCAATTCCTGCCACGATTCTTCTGGTGTTGGGTTGGACAGGACTTTTGGTTCCAACTTCCCTCAGCGGGTGGAGCAAGAACCTTCCTTAATTAACTGTCCCTTTGCTACTAGTACTGCTGCTGCCTGTCCTCTTAACCACTGTAGGGGGGTCTAAAACTAGCTGTAACCAAGAATCTATATGTGGGAACTGATCTGGGTACCCTGGCTTACAGGCTACCCTGTGCCATACCTTCAAGACAAGGGATCTATCCAGGCATCCTTCTGATGGCCAACCCACCTCTAATGCTGGCCAGTCTATCTCACACAAAGTTCTAAGTTTTCCTGGTGTCATGGTGACTCCATAATCTCCCTTAAAACCTTTTTGGAATTTTTCAACGTAGTTCCTAGTGGGGTGGGCTTACTTTGTGCCTGACCCATGTTTCCTCGAGACAAAACACCACACTCACACCACATGCACACCACAAAACAAAGGGTAAAAAGGGCACACACACACTTTTACAGTTTACACCAAACCAGAACCAAAACCAAAATCAGAGTATCAAGAAATCTAAGCCACGTCAAAACCAAAACCAAAGTATCAAGTAATCCAAGTCAAGTCAAAAACAAAAACCAAAGTGCCCGTACATGCACACTGTGGGTGATCAGGCCACGCTTCCACTCAAATGGAGTAGACAAGTTCCCAAGACCAGTCCTGTCAAGCAATTTAAACCAAGTCAAAACCAAAATGAAAGTGCCGATAAAGGCACACCGTGGGTGATCACGCCATGCTTCCACTAAATAGAGTGGGCAAGTTCCTAAGACCAGTCCTGTCAAGCAATTCAAACCAAGTCAAAACCAAAACCAAAACCAAACCTAAGTGCCAATAAAGGCACACCGGGGGTGATCAGGCCACGCTTCCACTGAAATAGAGTGGGCAAGTTCTCAAGACTAGTCTTACCAAGTTTCAGATGTCCAGACTCCAAGTACCAGTTCCTCCCTGGTGTTCAGCCACTGTGTTGATCCCCCATGGGGGCCTGCCACACACTGCTCTGGCAAGGTGTCCCACTGGGGCAAATGCCTACCCAGGAGTGCTCAGAATCCATGTCACTCAGGCTGATCAGAGTCCCCTGCAGGGATGTTCCACAGGGCAGGCTTAGGCCGCCCAAAGAGCTGCCTCGACCATCCGCCAGTCACCTTGTTTCTTGGTCAGGGAACCAAGAAATGTAGTAGGACGAGCCACAGACAAAACTCCTCAGACACCGAGTTAAAGAAGGAAGAGGTTTATTTGGCCAGGGGCATCAGCAAGACTCCTGTCTCAAGAGCCGAGCTCCCGGAGTGAGCAGTTCCTGTCCCTTTCAAGGGCTCACAACTCTAAGGGGGTGCATGTGAGGGGGTTGTGATTGAGCAAGCAGGGGGTACATGACTGGGGGCTGCATGCACCAGTAATTAGATCGGAACAAAACAGGATAGGGATTTTCACAGTGCATTTCTATACAATGTCTGTAATCTATAGATAACATAACCCTTAGGTCAGAAGTCAATATTTAACTACCAGGCCCAGGGTGTGGTGGCAGGCTGTCTGCCTGTGGATTTCATTTCTGCCTTTTAGTTTTTACTTGTTCTTTCTTTGGAGGCAGAAATTGGGCATAAGACGATATGAGGGGGTGGTCTCCTCACCTGAGTCACAAAAACATTAAAATTAGGCCAATTAATAACCGTATAATGGTCTCTAAGTGTTCAAGTAAAAAGAGTCGCCCATCTCTCACTTTACATCAAAAACCAGAGATAATTAAGTTTACTGAGGGATGCATGTCAAAAACAGAGGCCAAAAGTTAGGCCTCTTGCACCACTTAGCCAAGTTGTGAGTGCAATGAGAAAGGAAATACTCTATTCCAGTGAACAAACGAGTACAGGAAAGTGTAACAGTTTTATTGCTGATACAGGTAAAGAGTGAGTGGTCTGGATACAAGTCTCTTCAGCTCTATAAAAACCAAGAGAGATGAGGAAATTGCAGAAGATACCAGCAAGAAGTTGGTTGGTGAGGTTCAAGGAAAGAAACCATCTCCATAACATAAAAATGCAAGGTGAAGCAGCAAATGCTGATGGAAAAGTTTTAGCAAGTGGCCCAGATCTGGCTAAAATCATCCATTTAGGTGACTACACTGAACAGCAGATTTTCAGTGTAAACAGTTTCACACTGGAGGATTTCCTTCCTTCCTAGGGAGACCCGCCAGCTCCCAGCCCCCAGTACCCCTTCCATCTCCGGTGGACCCTGGCCGCGCCCTCTTGGAACCCTCTTCTGAGACCAGAGGCCACATCTGCCCACGGGGAGCACAGCCTCCGACGCAGCGGGGGACAGCACAACCCCAGTCGCCCGGTACTCCAGCCCCACACCTACGCTTTAGGCCCCGCCGCCTCAAATCCGCCCCTTTGCCTGCTCCAACCAAGGGAGCCCAGTACGCCCACCCAGGAACCCCCAAGGCCGGTGGTCTCCCCTTCCGCCTTCGCAGCCAACTTCAGGGACGCCCAACCCCACCCCAGACCTGCGGAGCAGTCCGGAGAGCGCAGGGTTCAAATTTACCAGGAGCGATGGCGGAGTGGGGCAGGGCATGCGCGGAAGGAACCAGGAAGCTCTTTTCCCTTGGTCCTGTGCTGGTGGCCTCACTGGAGAGAGACTACATTTCCCACGGGCCTCTGCAGTGTCCGGGCCCACCCATGGAGGAAGTGTGTTAACTTCGGGGAGTCAGTTCTGCAGCAGTGTCCCTTGGCCTGAGGGTCAGGATTGCGCTCTCCATGGGACAGCAGGGTGGATTCCGCTTGTTTTTGTTTGTTTTGTTTTGAAGAGGGAGTCTCCCTTAGTTGCCTAGGCTGGAGGGCAGTGGCCCAATCTCGGTTCACTGCAACCTCCACCTCCCGGGTTCAAGCGATTCTCGGGTCTCAACCTCTATGGTGCTGGGACTACAGGCACCCACCACCACGCCCCGCAAATTTTTGTATTTTTAGTAGAGACAGTATTTCACTGTGTTGGCCAGGCTGGTCTTCAACTCCTGACCTTGTGATCCACCTGCCTCAGCTTCCCAAAGTTCTGGGGTTACAGAAGTGAGCCACTGCTTCCAGCCGGATTCCACGTCTTTATCAAACCCAGACTGGGACACTGTGGGGAGGATGGAGAAGCGCCATGTGGGCGCAGCAGTGGGTGATATCCACCTTTAGCTGCAGTTCTTTTTGTTGGCGAAAGGTACTGCAGTTATGGAACCCAAATCTACTTTTTGCAGGTGCATCCCAAAGCATTAGAATTGTGTCTGTCTTGTACTTTAAATTTGTTGACAGACAGAAAATTAATGTTAATACTGTTCAAACCTATTAAAAGATGTTTGTTCTCACCCAGTAAACTAATCTGTGAATCTTCAACGGGTCGTATTACACAGTTGGAAACACTGCTCTAGTATATAGACTACAATAAAACAGCAGGTTCATAGGATGGGTGCACTCCATAATCCTTATGCCAGTTTACACTCCAGCATCTGGTAATTATTTGCCCTTGAACTCCAAAGTTTCATCCATCCAGCTATCAAATCTTTAGTTATTTGATTTGAGTGTGTAAATAAAACTATTATATATAAAGTTTCAGTGCCGCAAAAGAAATAGCACTGGAATATAAAATGTTCTTTTTCTCAGCAAGGCAAGTTACTTCTATATAGAAGAGTGTGCCCTTACAGATGGAACAATGGTGAGCGCACATTTGGACAAGGGAGGGTAAGGGGTTCTTAACCCTGACGCACGTGGCCCCTGCTGCTGTGTCCTTCCCCTGTTGGCTAGGGTTAGACCGCACAGGCTAAACTAATTCCAACTGGCGAATTTAAAGAGAAGGACAGGCGTGAGTGCGTTGGCAGGAGTCAGGGCAGAGCAGGTAGCAGATAATTGGAATGAGTTAGGGTGGAGCAGGTAATTGGAAAAAGGTTGCTTTGCGAGGAAGTTAAGTTTAAAAGTAGAAGACAAAGAATTGAACATACTGACATATTCTTTGAAAAGAAATTTTGAGCTCATATCTAACAATCCCTCCCCTTGTACTTCCTTACAGCTTTATTTTTAAACTTTTTTTTAACATGTCTTGGCTTGGTTGTTTTGCTTGATTTTTTAAAAGAAAAAGCTTCTCTAGATAAGGTGGAGGATAGTTAAGGGAGGTTTTAGTAAGTGGCATTTTTATGAGCCTCTGCATCTACCTATGGGTGCGTGGTATGACACAGCACCCGACAAGAATAAGTACACCTAGTATGGCTGCGAGGGAAGTAAGAATTGGGGCTATAATTCCTTTCCATTTACCTAACTACTTTTTTCTTTTTTAAAAAAATTTATTCTAGCCATCCTGTAAAGGGGTCATTTACCCCTGAGTTGCTGGCTAACTCATTGGATAGAGCAGTCAGACCTTGTAATGCCCTTGTTATACTTCTATTGGGGCAGGGTTGTTTGGGATGAAGGTGTAACGTTGAGTTTTAATTATGACACAAACTCCTGTTTTTGCTAATATGTCTAAGGCTATCCTATTTCCCAAGCCATCTGGCTAGTAGCCCCTAATTGTTCAGCTGTTCCTTTAACAGCAGCTCTAGTGTAGTTAATAAATCACTGTTGGTTGTAATAGATGTAGTTTATCCAATCTACATTTTTATTAACTGTCACCTACCAAAATATTGACTCAAATCCTGCAGCTATTTGATTTTTCGCTTCAAATGGATCCGTTATTCCTCGTGGGTCTTTAATTGTGTCTAGATGTGAGAGCCAAAAGACTTAGAAGGGGCTTTTCTCTCTTTAAGATGTCTTATTTTTCTTTCCTCTGGTTGATGAAATGCCAGGGTGAAAGGGATACCCAATTGGACTAAAGCACAAATGCCACTTCAGTTATTTGGCAGAGTATCCAGTAAAGGTCCACCACAACACCACCACACACCCGCTCAGGGATGAACAAGGGCTGACTGATGAGCTCTTGAAAATTATTAAGCTCACTGCATCCTTTCAGATCTCCAAGGAATGCTAATTTTCCTCCCTGTCATGAGAGACACGAAGTGAACTTAGTGTTGGGAGATGAAAGCTGGATGGCCCTCAGGAGCTGACCCACAGGTTGCCAGATTTCGGGATATAGCAGAGGGAGAGCTTGGCACGACTTGTTACCCTAGGCTGTAGAATCTTGGAAAAGAGCTACCATGCAGTCCATGCCTGGTTTACTGGAGGGCCATCCTAGTGGAAAGGTGACAATTTGGGTCTCTGGCCTGCTGTGCACACAAGCATAACCATTGCTTTTGTTTAACGTGTGGACAGAATATTTGATTCAGTGGCATTTACATTTTGGTATCCTGTCTCAATTGCCAAAGTTTAAGTCTTTAACTTCTACCATTGCTATCTTGGTCTTGTCGTTATATGGAGAAGGAACAATGGTTCCATTGCGAGAGGTTTCGGAAAAAGGTTTAGAGGCAGGTTCAGGAGGCGGGGGATCAAAGAAATGCATTTCAAAGAATCTATTAGGGTCTGTCCCTGAAACCTCAGCCCCCATACTATAAAACTGGCTTAAAGAAGGGAACCTGAGGCCAGGCACAGTGGCTCACACCTGTAATCCCAACATTTTGGGAGGCTGAGGTGGGCAGATCATCTGAGGTCAGGAGTTCAAGACCAGCCTGGCCAACATGGTGAGACCCTGCCTCTATGAAAAATACAAAATTAGCTGGGCATGGTGACACATGCCTGTAATCCCAGCTACTTGGGAGGCTGAGGCAGGAGAATTGCTTGAACCCAGGAGGCAGAGGTTGCAATGAGTCGAGTTCAAGCCACTGCACTCCAGCCTGGGCAACAAGAGTGAAATTCCATCTCAAAAATAAAAAATAAAAAAAGAAGGAACCTGCTTAGAAAAGGGGGAGAACTTTGGGGCCTCAAAATAATAACCTGTATAGGGTTGCACTGGTTTAGCTGACAGGAGGGGACTATCCCTTTAGTAAAATGAATGTATGGTTTTAGGAAATTACAAAAACTGGTTGGGACAGTCTATCCTTGCTTTTAGTGATTCACAGAATGTTGGACCAATTACGGCATAAAAGCTCTACATCAGGGGGCAAGACTCCTGGTTGACACTGGGGTCTTTATTGAAATCTCCCTGGATTAAATGGTCCCAATTTACTAATGCCCAGACTGAGGAGAGTCAGGAGGGACAGAGGTACTTTTTTGAGGTAGAGAGCTGTTTTTGACTTGGCAAGTCCCCACAGGGTACAAGGCAAGCATTAAATGACATAGTTTGAGGTGAAATTGACTGGTTATGTTAATAACTAGATGGCCAGCAATAGAGTGAGGAAAGAAGACAGAGTAATAGAATAGATGAAAGAGCTAAATTTTTCTTAGCTTTAGTTTGGTAAGGTTTTCCCCTGGGACTATGGCCCATGATTCTGGAGGGGGTGGTGCTTTCTTGACTCAGGGTGTGATGAGTCCATTCCTTTTTTGCTGAACGAACAGCAGTCTTGGTGGTTAGCAGCACAAGGTCCTTCCCAGGCTGTCTAGAGTTTTCCTTCTTTCCACTCTTTGATAAGTACGTGATCTTCAGGCTGGTGGTGGTTTACCGGAAATTCTAGGCGTGGTACCTGTGCTAAAAGACTTTTAGTTTTTGAGGGAAAGGAAAGTGGAAGATAAACCACGCATATAATTTCTAAGAAATTGACCTTTTGTTTTAAATGTGGGGATATCAACAGTGGATCTTACAGTCTTTGGTGTCTTCTGAGAAATTTCCTTTAGCACCTATTTTTATTAGTTTATAGACCAAAAAAGTCAAACACCATTTTATATTTAACAATGCTTCCTGTATGATTTTTATAGCAGGTACACTAATATAAAGGTGAAATTTAGCTTGTTATTAATGTTAAACTTAATTTTAATAAAACCTTGTAGACGTATTGATCCAATTTTTAATGTCTGGCCATAAGGTAAGATTTTTATAGACTCTTTTTAACCTTTTATAATTGTTGTTAAAGAGCAGTTTAGTGCTTTAAGAAAAACCTGTTGTGTTTTTATTTTAATGTCCAGTTTACAGAAAAACTGGATACCTGTTTAACTTTAGCTAATATGTTTACACACAGAATTTCCTTACAATTAATGTTTTAAAACTTGCTTAGACCTTTAAAACAAAATACACATATTTTTAAACCTTTTAGTGTAGGTAAAAATTCACATTCTTATGCCTCCTTATAATCTTTTTACCAAAAGTATATTTTACTTTCCTTACACACCTTGCACATAAACTGTATCTTCAATGGTTTTACATTTAGGAGGCCTAATTACTTTTAAATTATACATTTCTTGCATAAATTTCCTTTTACAACCTTTTTCTTTCCCCACAACTTTCACAGATAATTTATTCGACATACCTCAATTTTCTGACTTGTCACAAACATCCTTTTTTTTTTTGAACAACCAGTTATTTTAGGACAAGAATTTTTTTTACATAAATTCTCCCCCTTGCCCTTTTTTTCCCCCTAAAGATGATAACCATTCTTTTTCAACGTGAACTTCCTTCATGTCTGTGTACTAGACTGTCTAAGGGTGCAAGATTATAAGTTAGGATGATACATGTTAAACTGTTAACTTTTAGCAAACTTTTGTTGAAAACCTTCTAAGTTCGGAATTTCAATTATTCTTTGCTATTAATAAGACCCAGTTTAGTCCAAATTAACTTAGAATTGGTATAGCTGGTTCTCCTGGTTTTATAAGTACTTTAAGGATTGACTGAGTTCAAACAGCTCAATTATTAGGCAGTTTTTCTAACTCTGCTCTTACAAGAGTTTCCCTATCACTTACTGAATGCCTATTCTGTCTTTTTCCTTCAATCACCTGGGAGGAACCATCTATGTCATGTTTTGAAGGGAGTTCCTCCTAGGTCTGCTCAGACTTTTGTATGGTAATTAGGATTTAAATCCCCTGTTAGGAAACCTCTTGGGTTAAGGGAATTGTCAGTGGTTAATGATAAATCATCTTTTCCTAGCAGAATGGCCCCAATACTCTAAGATTTTTGAGTTACTAAGCTAGCTTTTTTGCTTTTTTTTTTTTTTTTTTTTTTTGACTTAGGATAGTTCTGAAGTGGTGAGGTGTGCTCACAATGAGGTTTCCTCAAAAAGTTATTTTTCTAATTTTTTCTGTTAGTAAAGCAGTTGCTGCTACAGATTGAATGCATTTGGGCCATCTGCAGGTTACTGGGTTAAGGATTTTTTATAGGAAAGCTATAGGTTGTCAGTGGCCTTAGTGCTTTCGGGCTGCGCCCTTGTTTGCACTGACAATAAGGTGGTATTGGAGTGTTACAGGGTCATGAAGACCCCCTGGCTTTTAAAGGAATAGGGTACACTGTTTTTTTCTTTACTACTATTTCTTCTTTTTGTCTCTTTTCCTCTATTACTTTCTCTTTCTGACTCCCTCTCTGTGTCTCTCTTCTCTCCTGTCTCTGTCTCTCTCCCGTCTCTCTCTCTCTCCCCTCTGTCTCTCTTCTTCTCTCCTCTCTCCTTTCTCTCCTCTGTCTCTTTCTTCTTTCTCTCCTCTGTCTCTCTCTCTCTCTCTCTTCCCATAGGGTAGGGACCTACGAGAGTGGAGCTACTCTTTCTTCCCCCAAGAAGAAAGGAAAGGCTGGGGGAGGGTGTGTGTTTCAGGTTTAACCCTTGAAATTAGCTGAAGGCCCAACCCCTCAACACCAGGGATGTCTCACCTTTCCTGTCCCGGAAGGCTCGACCCCTCATACCATGGGGTGTCTTGCCTGTCCTGGAAGACTCAACCACTCAAACAGGGGGCATCTTGCCTTACTTGTCCTGGAAGGCTCAACCCCTCAAACCAGAGGGTGTCTTGCCTGTCCTAGAAGGCTCAATGCCTCAAACCAGGGAGTGTCTTGCCTGTCCTGGAAGGTGGACCTATTTCTCCCCTTTCCCCCTCTGAAGGTCCTTTGCACACTTCCCACTCACACTGTCCTCTCTGGCTGCTCCCCCAAGGTATGAATCAGGCCCTTTTTAGTGTTGGCATACCAGTATAAATCCTACGGCAGGATCCACCTAAGCCGTGTAGCTATAGAACCACAGAGAGGACCCACTCACTCTGTCCAGCAGGACTTGTCACCATCCACACGAACAACACCGCAAGCAGTGTTGTTTGTGATCATTCATGCACACACACATTTAGCCCACCAGAATTTGACCATCAAGGAAGAACTTCACCAGCTCCTGCAGCTTCTCTTTCCTTGGTCAGTGCACAGAATGAGGATCCTTTAAGCTAGGTTGCTGGCCGATTCCTCTCCTCCTCCTCCTCCTTCTTCTTATTTTCTTCTTCTTCTTCTTTTCTTCTTCTTCTTTTCTTCTTTTTCTTCTTTTCTTCTTCTTCTTCTCTTCTTCTTTTCTTCTTCTTCTTCTTGCTGCTGAGAGCTCAAGTTATTCCTTGCACTGGGTGGGTCTTGATTTCTCACCCCCGAGGCTGCTACAATAGGGCAGGGAGAGAGAACCAGAGACTGTCCCTGGAGGGGGATGTAATCCTAGATAAGCCCCCAAATTGTTATATATAAAGTTTCAGTGCAGCAAAAGAAATAGCACTCAAATATAAAATTTTCTTTTTAATTTTCAGCAAGGCAAGTTACTTCTATATAGAAGGGTGTGCCCTTACAGATGGAACAATGGTGAGTGCACACGTGGACAAGGGAGGGGAAGGGGTTCTTATCCCTAATGCACATAGCCCCTGCTGCTGCTGTCATTCCCCTATTGGCTAGGGTTAGACCACACAGGCTAAACTAATTCCAATTAGCTAATTTAAAGAGAATGACAGGGTGAGTGCTTTGGCAGGAGTCAGGGCAGAGTAGCTAGCAGGTAATTGGAATGAGTTAGGGTGGAGCCGTGATTGGAATGTAGGATGGAGCAGGTGATCAGAATGAGTCAGGGTGGAATAGGTAATTGAAAAAGGTTGCTTTACGAGAAAGTTAAGTTTAAAAGTAGAAGGCAAAGAATTGAACATACTGACATATTCTTTCAAAAGAAATTTAGAACTCATATCTAACAACTCTAAGCCCCCAACCCTCCCCCAACCATCTGAATGGAGTTCTGTGCCATGACATTCCAAAGTTAACCAGAAAGACTGGTTCTGGCAATGATGGGAAGTGAGGGTCAGACATGCCTCATTATACCTTCCAGCATTAACATTAGCACAGACCTTATGTCTGACAGGAAATATTTACAATCTATTCTCTCCAAAGCCTGCTACCTAGAGACTTCAACTGCATGATCAAACTTTGGTCTCCTCAACCTCTTATCATAACCCAGACATTCCTTTCTATTGATAATAACTCTTTCAACCAATTGCCAATCAGAAAACTTCTAAATCTACCTAGAGCCTGGAAGCCTCACTTCAAGTTGTCCTGCCATTCTGGACCAAACTAACGCATATGTTAAACGCATTTGATTGATGTCTCATATATCCCCAAACGTATACAACCAAGCTGTGCTCCGACCATTTTGGGCACATGTTCTCAGGGTCTCCTGAGGGGTGTGTCATGGGCCATGGACACTCATATTTGGCTCAGAACAAATCTCTTCAAATATTTTACAGAATTTGACTCTTTTCATTGACAAGTGTGTGTATGAGGTGGATCTGAACTAGGCAGGAGATTCTGCACAGGGTTTTCTTGGAGCCCCTGCCATCACTGCGCTTCCTCCTCAAACAACAAAATGTGCAGTTTGAGTCATTGACTTGGTCTGGCCTTGAGTGGTGACATGGAGGGTGGAGCAAAATGGGGGTAAAGTTTGGGGGGTGGTGGGTAGGAGTGTGAGAGGTTTCACTCTTGCCCAAGACCTCCTTCTGGTTTTCTATTTTCCTGGTGCATGCCCTGCCTTGTTCAGATTCCAGTATCCTGTTAGAAATGCTTGTTCCCCGGTGCCACAAAGAAATAGCACTCGAACATAAACTTAATTCTCTCAGCAAGGCCATTTTTACTTTCTCTTAGTAAGGGTGCTCCTTGCAGATAGAACAATGACGAGAGCACACTTGAGCAAAGGAAAAGCAAAGGAAAAGCAGCCATATTTATCCCTTACACATTTGGGTTGTCTTTCTGCTGTGTCCTGCATCCACTGGCTGAAGCTTGACCTCACAATCTTAAACTGAACCTGATTTGCTAACAACCTGAAACTTTTGTAAATAGGTAAGTGCAAGGGAGAACAAAGGAGAAAAAATTGCTTATGAAAGGTTTAAAGAAGCAATAACATTTCCAAATAAGGAAGTGGAATAAGCTATGAACTAAGACTTGCAGGGGCCTGTCCGGACATGCCAGACAGGCTTTGCTTAAGGCAAAGCAACTAACTGGGCTAAAGTGTAAGAACTAATAGTTGATAGGGGGCTTTAGACTAAGAAGCTATTATTTCTAGTGTCTATTATTTTATTTTTAAACTAAGACGAGCTCTGAAGAGGAACTTATCTACTTTTCACACTGTCTTATCCTACAATTGACCCTCAGTGACTCCATTCTGTGGAACCTAGAAGCTAGCCTTGATCTTCCCAGGGCCCTCTTGCCCCTGTGAAAGGAAAGTAAATCTCAAGACCCTAAACTAAATAAGCCAAAGTGAAAACTCAATCTGGAAACTGGGTCACATAAACTTGCCTCCCATTTTGTGTCTAAATAAGATAGCTACAAAGATTAAAAAAAAAAAAAAAAGAAGAAGAAGAAGCATTGCACCTCTCTCACAATTTGCCCACAAATTGTGGGCCCCAAGATTTTTACCCGAAAACAGTTCTGTTTCATTTCACCCTGACAATGTACATTGGTAGCTTATATTCACAGGTATGCAATAAAGGACAGAACTCAAAGTCATCCCTCTGCCTGAAATACATGCATATCTGATTGCTTCCTCTGCCCTATGTTTATTTTATCTTATGTAAAAATGCAGATTCACCAAGCTAGACAAATGTGTGACTATTTCTCTACCCGCCCCCCACATGTAAATTGTGTATTCATTGAATGGCTGATCAAAGACTCAAAAGGATGCAACCACTTGCCTCTTATTTACCCACACCCTTTTCAAAAATTTCTTCCTCAATCCCCAATACCCACCCTTTTCCCTTTAAATGGTGAGGTCCCCAGATCCTCCTTAGAAAAAGCATGCACTGGGGCGGAGCAAGATGGCCGAATAGGAACAGCTCCAGTCTCCAACTCCCAGCGCGAGTGACACAGAAGACCGGTGATTTCTGCATTTTCAACTGAGGGTCTGGAGTGGACCTCAAGCAATCTCCAACAGACCTACAGCTGAAGGTCCTGACTATTAGAAGGAAAACTATCAAACAGGAAGAACACCTACACCAAAACCCCATCAGTACGTCACCATCATCAAAGACCAGAGGCAGACAAAACCACAAAGATGGGGAAGAAGCAGGGCAGAAAAGCTGGAAATTCAAAAAATAAGAGCACATCTCCCTCTGCAAAGGAGCGCAGCTCATCGCCAGCAACGGTTCCAAGCTGGTCAGAGAATGACTTTGACGAGATGAGAGAAGAAGGCTTCAGTCCATCAAACTTCTCAGAGCTAAAGGAGGAATTACGTACCCAGTGCAAAGAAACTAAAAATCTTGAAAAAAGAGTGGAAGAATTGATAGCAAGAATAATTAATGCAGAGAAGGTCATAAACGAAATGACAGAGATGAAAACCATGACATGAGAAATACGTGACAAATCCACAAGCTTCAGTAACCGACTCGATCAACTAGAAGAAAGAGTATCAGCGATTGCGGATCAAATGAATGAAATGAAGCGAGAAGAGAAACCAAAAGAAAAAAAGAAGAAAAAGAAATGAACAAAGCCTGCAAGAAGTATGGGATTATGTCAAAAGACCAAATCTACGTCTGATTGGGGTGCCTGAAAGTGAGGGGGAAAATGGAACCAAGTTGGAAAACACTCTTCAGGATATCATCCAGGAGAACTTCCCCAACCTAGCAGGGCAGGCCAACATTCAAATTCAGGAAATACAGAGAATGCCACAAAGATACTCCTCCAGAAGAGCAACTCCAAGACACATAATTGCCAGATTCACCAAAGTTGAAATGAAGGAAAAAATCTTAAGGGCAGCCAGAGAGAAAGGTTGGGTTACCCACAAAGGGAAGCCCATCAGACTAACAGCAGATCTCTCGGCAGAAACTCTTCAAGCCAGAGGAGAGTGGGGGCCAATATTCAACATTCTTAAAGAAAAGAATTTTAAACCCAGAATGTCATATCCAGCCAAACTAAGATTCATCAGTGAAGGAGAAATAAACTCCTTTACAGATAAGCAAATGCTTAGAGATTTTGTCACCACCAGGCCTGCCTTACAAGAGACCCTGAAGGAAGCCCTAAACATGGAAAGGAACAACCGGTACCAGCCATTGCAAAAACATGCCAAAATGTAAAGACCATCAAGCCTAGGAAAAAACTGCATCAACTAATGAGCAAAATAACCAGTTAATATCATAATGGCAGGATCAAGTTCACACATAACAATATTAACCTTAAATGTAAATGGACTAAATGCTCCAATTAAAAGACACAGACTGGCAAACTGGATAAAGAGTCAAGACCCATCAGTCTGCTGTCTTCAGGAGACCCATCTCACATGCAGAGACATACATAGGCTCAAAATAATGGGATGGAGGAAGATCTACCAAGCAAATGGAGAACAAAAAAAAAGCAGGGGTTGCAATCCCAGTCTCTGATAAAACAGACTTTAAACCATCAAAGATCAAAAGAGACAAAGAAGGCCATTACATAATGGTAAAGGGATCAATTCAACAGGAAGAGTTAACTATCCTAAATATATATGCACCCAATATAGGAGGACCCAAATTCATAAAGCAAGTCCTTAGAGACTTACAAAGACACTTAGACTCCCATACAATAATAATGGGAGACTTCAACACTACACTGTCAACATTAGACAGATCAACAAGACAGAAAGTTAACAAGGATATCCAGGAATTGAACTCATCTCTGCACCAAGCGGACCTAATGGACATCTATAGAACTCTCCACCCCAAATCAACAGAATATACATTCTTCTCAGCACCACATCGCACTTATTCCAAAATTGACCACATAATTGGAAGTAAAGCACTCCTCAGCAAATGTAAAAGAACAGAAATTATAACAAACTGTCTCTCAGACCACAGTGCAATCAAACTAGAACTCAAGACTAAGAAACTCAATCAAAACCGCTCAACTACATGGAAACTGAACAACCTGCTCCTGAATGACTACTGGGTACATAACGAAATGAAGGCAGAAATAAAGATGTTCTTTGAAACCAATGAGAACAAAGATACAACATACCAGAATCTCTGGGACACATTTAAAGCAGTGTGTAGAGGGAAATTTATAGCACTAAATGCCCACAAGAGAAAGCTGGAAAGATCTAAAATTGACACTCTAACATCACAATTAAAAGAACTGGAGAAGCAAGAGCAAACACATTCCAAAGCTAGCAGAAGACAAGAAATAACTAAGATCAGAGCAGAACTGAAGGAGATAGAGACACAAAAAAGCCTCCAAAAAATCAATGAATCCAGGAGTTGGTTTTTTGAAAACATCAACAAAATTGACAGACCACTAGCAAGACTAATAAAGAAGAAAAGAGAGAAGAATCAAATAGACGCAATAAAAAATGATAAAGGGGATATCACCACCGACCCCACAGAAATACAAACTACCATCAGAGAATACTATAAACACCTCTACGCAAATCAACTAGAAAATCTAGAAGAAATGGATAATTTCCTGGACACTTACACTCTTCCAAGACTAAACCAGGAAGAAGTTGAATCCCTGAATAGACCAATAGCAGCCTCTGAAATTGAGGCAACAATTAATAGCCTGCCCACCAAAAAAAGCCCAGGACCAGATGGATTCACAGCTGAATTCTACCAGAGGTACAAGGAGGAGCTGGTACCATTCCTTCTGAAACTATTCCAATCAATAGAAAAAGAGGGAATCCTCCCTAACTCATTTTATGAGGCCAGCATCATCCTGATACCAAAGCCTGGCAGAGACACAACAAAAAAAGAGAATTTTAGACCAATCTCCTTGATGAACATCGATGCAAAAATCCTCAATAAAATCCTGGCAAACCGGATTCAGCAGCACATCAAAAAGCTTATCCACCATGATCAAGTGGGCTTCATCCCTGGGATGCAAGGCTGGTTCAACATTCGCAAATCAATCAACGTAATCCAGCATATCAACAGAACCAAAGACAAGAACCACATGATTATCTCAATAGATGCAGAAAAGGCTTTTGACAAAATTCAACAGCCCTTCATGCTAAAAACGCTCAACAAATTCGGTATTGATGGAACGTACCTCAAAATAATAAGAGCTATTTATGACAAACCCACAGCTAATATCATACTGAATGGGCAAAAACTGGAAAAGTTCCCTTTGAAAACTGGCACAAGACAGGGATGCCCTCTCTCACCACTCCTATTCAACATAGTGTTGGAAGTTCTGGCTAGGGCAATCAGGCAAGAGAAAGAAATCAAGGGTATTCAGTTAGGAAAAGAAGAAGTCAAATTGTCCCTGTTTGCAGATGACATGATTGTATATTTAGAAAACCCCATTGTCTCAGCCCAAAATCTCCTTAAGCTGATAAGCAACTTCAGCAAAGTCTCAGGATACAAAATTAATGTGCAAAAATCACAAGCATTCTTATACACCAGTAACAGACAAACAGAGAGCCAAATCAGGAATGAACTTCCATTCACAATTGCCTCAAAGAGAATAAAATACCTAGGAATCCAACTTACAAGGGATGTAAAGGACCTCTTCAAGGAGAACTACAAACCACTGCTCAGTGAAAT